>NC_056728.1:280996570-281169070 GCF_019279795.1 Protopterus annectens
GGAGTGAAGACATACAAATTGATACACTCTGTGAGATTGTAAAATTTATTCTCAGACACAACCGATTATATTTATATTTGCAAAATCTTATACAAAGGAGGTTGGCTTCACAGAAGTGGTGCCAACCTCAGATTCTGAAATCAAATTAAATTATATTGAAAAAGAACTACTCCGTCTGGATCCAAACAAAGCGCAGAGAGAAGACAGCATTAGTAATAACAAACTGAGAACAGTTCAATATGCCCTTGCAGTACTATTGTATCTGTTATTTACTAAGTCATGTAAGTATGGAGAGATTACTTGAGATTGGAGACCTGCATTTGTTAAACCTGTCAAAAGTTAAAGGGAAATAGGACAAGTCCAGGGTCTTACAGACTCATGCATTTGCTTTAATGTTGTGGAAAATAATGGAGAAGATTATTTGGCTAAGTTGTCAATTATTGTCAGAATTGGAAAGGTTGTGACTTGAAACCATTCGTCAGCATGCATATGTTGAAACTAGATCTGTTACCACCTTTAGCATGATGTTCTATAACAGTATAACAGCTATGAATGAAGTATTTTGCTGTGATATAATTTATATAGATTTAACGTCAACATTTGATAGGGTCATACACAAAACACTGATCAATAAATTAGAACAGCTTGGTATTGATGTGGTCTTGAAAGGATGGATAGCTGAATGGCTTAGAAATAGGACATGGCAGGTATCATACAGCAGTTAGAGAGGTGAAATTAAAGGTTACAGTCAGGTTGTCCCTAAGGCTATATCCTAGGCCCATACTTTTCAGATGGTATCTTTTAGATCCATGTTTTTCATCTGAGGTAGTCTACCGTCTGTATGCAGATGACTTAAAAATGGGTAAACTAATATGTTTTAGAGATAGGGCATGCCTGCAAAAGAACTTGACTAAATTGACCATTTGGGCACAGGAGAATAGTATGCTGATAAAATACATCAAAAACTAAGCGTGTAAGATTTGGGAGACCTAATTTGAAAGGTAAATGTTGAATACAGCACACACTGATTTGAAACTGTAGATTCATTTAAGGACCTGGGTATACGGGTAGATCCAGCTTTGAGTTTTTGTAATCGAATCAACCAGTTAGTTACTGATGCAGAACTATCGGTTATATAAAAAGAGTTATAAAGTTTAGGAAATCAGAAGTAATGAAATCATTGTTAGTTGCATTAGACTCTAACTTGAAAATAGAATAACAGTATGGAAACCTTACAAGAATTCAAGCATGAATAAACTAGAAAGAGTACCACTGAAGTATACCAAGGGCATCCATGGATGTGAAAATGTAAGTTATTATGACAGACTTAAATATCTGAACTTGTACAGTGTCTCATATAGATATTTAATAGGAGATCTTATTCAGGTGCGTAGGGGATTTAGAGACCTCTACCTCTGGGAATATTTGTGGTTATCAGAAAGAAGTAGAGACTCATCAAACAGCCTATGTAGACGATTGTGCAGGAATGAGGCATGTGCTAATTGGCTGTCTGAGAGAATAGCTGATGCATATAATAGACTAGACTACTGAATTATTTTTTGGCAGGCTAGAAGGACATTATTGCCCATGCTTGAAATATTTGCAGGCATGTATGTATGTGTGTACTCACCTAATTGAAGATCAACATACCTTAAGTGACCCTGTGTTTATTTTGCATCATGCCATTGCGTGGTGTTATTGTGGAGAAATATGTCTGAAAATGGAAGAGAGATGCATGCAAAAATGAAGTACTTAACAGAAGTGAATAGATGTATTTGATTCTAAACGCTTGTATTGGAATGTGAAGAAGTACAATTCACAGTAGGAAAAAAATCCTCATTTTGGCTACCCTGGAATTCTGTTATGAAAGAAGATTTAACAGAAAACTAGAAACATTGGATCCAGAAATTTGATTTATTCCACATTACAAGTAGACTAGCTGAGAACGCAGTAAAGTTGCATTGTGCTGCATTCCTGCATGGTGCTGGAGAGAAGCCGTGGTGGACTTGTACTCTTACTTTTCTTGAAGAGAAAAAAGACAAAATGTTTGGAAATTATGGAATTATTGTGGATCTTGAAATTATTTTTTTATTCTAATTTGTTCTTACAGGGGCACAAATTCTTACAGTAACCATAGATGCTTACGCTACTGAGCTGAAGAACAAGAGTAAAAGAGCAAGAGTTTGTTGGTTTACATGTTTGCTTCTGGGAATTGCTGTAACAAAAATGGATGCCAAAGAAGAGTCTCCAGTAGTAGTAGTGGTGGTTGTGGTGGTGGCTGGAAACCTAAGAAGAATTGACCTACGTTTAGTCAGTTGTGTAGAATCCTTGCAAGAAAAGAGCATTTTGCCAGAATGTATATAAAGACAAGTGTGCTCAAAGGAATTTGTGTATTGTTGAACCGAAATGTGAAAGTAATTTTTTTGTGGGAATTCTGGATTCAAAAAGTTAAAAGTGAAGAGTGGAAACTACTATGAAACCCTCAGAGTAGAATGCAAGTCAGACTTTGGAAAGAAATGAGAATTAACAAGACAACTATTTAATTTGAACTACATGTAGATATAAGTAATGTTTTGCCTCAAGGTACATTTGACGCATTTGGATAAAAAAGTACTGAAGAGAGAGCTGCTTGTACATCATTTTTCTGGCCACTTGATGACACATTGCACACACAAACTGATGATTGGAATTAGTACAACATTCTTTTATAGATCTTAGCATTTAAGTCTTTTTTTTCCATTATTTGGGGTAATTTAGTTCACGAGAAGCTAGCATGGCAAATTCACAGTGTAAAAAATCATTCAGTGACTGTAGAATGAGTCAGACAGTCACATAGATATCACTGTATAGAGCGTGATAGCAAGGATATCCTTAATTACTATATAGATGTATTTACAAGGTTAGGAAGTTTGTCTAAGGAATATCACTTTAATTTCTCCAAGCCTCTTGGGTTTCTAATACCATGACAGGAATAGACCCATTCCTAAGTCAAAGTGTGATTAAAGTTCGTGAAATTAGTATTGTTTCAGTCTTTGATATTAGTCACAAGTGTTCTTTGCAGCACTCAGTGTGCCCGGAATTGACTCCTCCTGCAATTCATATGGAGTTACATGCACTGGTAACATATGTAAATAAGTGTGTCAGTTATTATTTGTGAGACCCATTGCTCTTACTACTACTGGAACCGTCTAGTTATCCTTCCTCCACATCGCCTTTGTTTTTGAATCCAAATCTTGTCTCTGTACTTAAGACACTGCAATCAATGGGTATAGCCGTGTCAATGATCAGTGATACTTTTGTCGTCCTTTCATAGACTGCCTGGTTTTCTTTCATCTCTTTTTTTTAACTTTTGTTAATGGGTAATCCCATGTGATACAAACTTTGGCATTGCCTGTAATGCTTTCTGGCTCATGTTTCCAGTGTTTCTTAGCTACTTCAGTATTGTAATGTCTGCACAATCCCCAGTGCAGCAGTCTTGCCACAGTATTATGCCTTTCATTATACAGGCCCTGTGCCATTAGTGCATCACACCCAGCAACAAGATGTGTGACTGTTTCCAGTTCTGTTTTACAGAACCTGCATTTGTCTGTTTCTCCCACATGTTCAGTGGACTTTGCAAACCAGTATGTATGTAGCTCAGTATTTTGGGAAGTTAACATTAACCTTTCATCTTTTTGTTTAAATTCTCCTCTCCTTAACAATTCATGCATCAAATCCTGATCGACATGAGGCTTTTTAAGGAGTTTTCTGCATTTGCCACTATATTTATGCCTTTTCGACATTTCTTGCATTCTCATCTGATCCTTTTCCTTATATTCTTTCTTTCTTTTTTTTTTTTTTTTTTTTTGGCACATTCATTTGCTGCCTGCATTTTGTCTACTTCTGATTTTGTTTCCATTCCTACTTGACAGTGGTATGCTTCTGCTAAACTAAGCAACAAAAGTCATCCTAGATTTGTTCTGTTTATGTTTCAAAGCTATCACTATGTTTGGATCCGGTGAGGTCAGCAGGTATACATGCAGTCCTACGACTGCAGATCTGTACATGTAATCAATTTCCAGGAGGCCAATACCTCCTTCAGAATGAGGAATATATAATCTTGGTATACACTGATTTTTATATATCATTTGATAGTGTGAAGCATTTTTCTTGTTTTCCTGTCCAACTGGTCCAGTACCTTTTGGGGCCAGTCATTGCAAAACTGTTAAGTTATAACAGGAAGAACAAATTAGTTTATAGCTTGGACTTTGTTCTTAGATGCTGGGGGCTGTTTTCAGTATTAACCTTAGTCTTCTAAGGTATTCCTTACTGAGTTTTGTTCGCATTTGTTCATATTTTATTGCTAATTCTTCATCAGTTCCCAAATATTTATATACTGTCCCCTGCTCAAGTTCCTTGATATCACATTCTTGTCCCAGACCAATATTTTTATGATGATGCAGCTTTTCTGCTTATATCATCTGAAGAAGTTTTGACCACTTCCAGTTGTGCTTTCAACTCCTTATCTTATGAACTATACAGTTTTAAATCATCATTTGTGGGAGCCAAGTTGTTTTATGGGAGCCAAATTGTAACCATGACCTAATCTGTCAAGTAGCTTAATGGGTTAAGGGCAAGAGAGATGAGCAGTGGTGACAAGAGTCATCTTGAAATGTCCCCCTTTGAATTTTTATCCATGGGATAATAATTTGTCCTTCATCATAGCTTAGCTGCAAAGTGGTTTGCCACTGTCTCATGGTCACATCAGTGTAATTGATCAATGCAGAGTGTGTCCTGTACATTTCTGAGCACTCCTTTATCCAAGAATGTGAGATGCTGTCAAATCCTTTTTTAAATGTATTCATGCCATACTTAGATTTTCCCCTTTTTATAATTTCCATTATGACTTTAACAGCAAATGATCCTTTCTTCCATATGGTGTTCTTTTGTTACCATTTTGTTCTATTGCCATGATTGAGTTTTCTTCTGAATGACTATAAATTTTGTTGCCATCATTTCCAGCATATAGTTTATACATTGTTGGAAGGCACGTTGTTGGTCTGTAGTTTATAGGACAGCTTGCAGGTTCAGTCTTGAGCAATATCACTTTTCCTGTTAACCAGGGTGTTCGCTGTCTGAGGTTTGCTTATAAATAGTTCTTACTTAGGGCTAAATCTTATCAGAGTTATTACCAGAGTTGGATTTTCAGTATTAAGTCCTGTCTTTTGGGTAATCCATAACTTCAGTTTCTATTTCTTTAATTTCTCCATTACTAATCTTCTTTTGTACTTCTCCCTTTAACTTCTTATTTTTTCTATGGTGAAATTTTTCATATCAGATGCCTTTGCCTGCATTTCTCTTCAGATATTTTCGGTGATACTTTTTTGTATTGACTAGTTTTGCTTTCTCCTCTGCATAAGTATTGCACAATAATAAATCTGTTTCTTTCTTTCCCATGTCTGCATTTCTTCTTCAGATGTCTCCCGCTCCACCCCTTTCTGCATACTGTGGAGACTCTTTGTTCGATCATGCTATGACATAAGCTTTATTAGACGTTCTACACTAAATCCTTCATTTAGAAGATATTCCATAACTTCAGTTTCTGTTTGTTTAACTTTACTACTTTTCTGTTGTATGTTCGCCTTTGTGATCTTATTTTTTTGTATTGTAAAATTTTACATATCTGGGTGCCTTCATCTGTATTTCTGTTTTGTTGGAGTTGCTTTTTGTGTATTAATCAGTTTGGCTTTCTCCTTTGCATAAATATTTCACCAGATCAGATCTCATTGTTTCCCATATCCATGTTTCTTTTTCATACCATTCAAAAATCTCCAGGTTTTATTCTTTATATTTTTGCATTTCTTCATTCACTTCTTTTTCCAAATGGCCCAAGGTTTCTTGGTGTATATAATGTTTTTCACGAATCTGTTGCATTAATGAACACAAGTTTGCATTTGAAACTTTTGACTGTTTTTCTTCTGTATTTATTTTTCTTTCCTCTAACTGTTGTATTAAACTTATTGAATATCTTTTATATGTAAATTCTGGTGGTCTTGCATAGTAGTAACAATACATAGTTTTCTTACCCTCAGTAGTCTACCCTATCATCTTTGTGGATCTTTTTGGCAAGTCGCTTTTTCTGTTTTTTTGCGGAGTACTACTTCCATCTGCAGCTGTTGGGGGGGGGGTGGGAGACATCCTTCCCCTGAGTCAGGCCTAACCCCATTGTAGGAATGTTTTCATGTCTTGAAGATTCTACTCTGCCATTTCTCCAGTCCTGACACCAGCCTACCAGGATTAGGTGCTTTTTTTTATCCTGTGACTTGTGTGCCCAGCTGTCTCTTATTTTTAATCTATTTCTGCGATATATACTATATAAAATGCAGTCTATATCTATCAGTGTTTTTTGGTGAGATTTTGTAAAAACAGGGTCTACCTTGTGAAGGTGCTCACCAAGACTTGATATTGAATTAATTTCAAGCATTACTACTTTCCTTTGTTTGCTGATTTTATCACCTCTCCATTTGGACCCCATATGTATAATACCCAATGGCATGACAGTGACATAGCTGCCAGAATTGAAATAAAACAGAAATTAAATTGAATGGAGGGTTTGGGTGTCAGTAAAAAAACAATTAGAGCCAAAAGAATTGGAGAATAATATTGTTAGCGTTATAAAGAAATGCACAGTTTGCACTTGTATTAATCTGTAAGATGGGGGTGGTCAGTAAAAGTGATCATTTACCCACTAGTTACATTTGAAGAAGTATTTCAGGAATGCCAAATTGAGTTCTTGTCAGCACAAGGTACAAAATAGGAATTCTGATAGATAAAACTGGATTAAGCCAACCTTAGCACATCATTAGGAAGGCACAGGTTTGTTAGACTTTTTCATATTTCATCTGCTCCAGAGGTGTTCAAGAGAGCTGTTGCACAAGTAATTGAAGCTTTAGATGGTGTTATAAATATAACTGATTATCTTTTAGGAGTGGTCAGGCATGTGAAGCAAATTACAAGTGATTGCAATAGCTGCTGAATAGATTAAGACAGCATAATTTCAAGCTAAGTAATCATAAACGTAATATACATGTGAAATGTGTGTAATGTACAAGTCATTTTCTAATGTCCGTACTGAAGTCTGATGCAAGAAAAGTTTCAATGGTTATGCAGCTGCCAAGGCAAGAAGACAAGAAGGCATTAGAGGCTTAAAGGAATGATGTAGTGTCTTCCAGGCTTTCTACTTCATATGTCTAAGATAATTGCCTGTAATAAAGTTGTCAAAACAAGGTGCAGCCTGCGAATGGAGCTGTGAACATGAAAAGAGTTTCAAAATGGTTAAGAAACTAGTTATACATTTTCAGCATTAAAGTGCTGTGAGGGGACTAAGGCAGTTGTGTTGTGCAAGTATCTTTACAGTCAGAATGGTAGGTATGCTGTTTTACTTGACAATGGGCCAGATGTCTAGAACATTTTCAGATGCATAAAAGAGATGCATTAAAACTGAAAATTAGCTGTTAGCATTAATGTATGGATGTGTGATTCTTGAAATATGGCACTGATGAAGAGTTTCACGTTAGGAGACCACAACCCTTGCAAGCTGTATTCAGAATTTTTTTGAAAGCCATCTGTGGGTTTGTAGGTGATGATACTTAAATCTATAGTAATGTAATTCATTTCTAATCTGAAATTAAATCACAGACCAGGCAAGAAACCATATATAGCAGATACATTGAGTGTATGTGCCAGAGAGGCCTGAAGTATTTAGAGCAACTATGGATTATTTCAGTAATTAATTCTGTTTTCACCAGTGATAGAAGAAAAAAGTACAATAATTTGAGAGTTGTACTAACACTGAGCAAAGAATGTTAGTCAAAGACAGGTCTGAACAAAAATATTGATAAGGAAAGAAATTCAGTCCTATTTTTCTTTCAATGGAAAAATTGCAAGAGACTGCCAGATTAACAAGCTGGAAGCAGAGTAAGAATTTAAATGACATGAGAAAGTTGACAGCCTGATGCAGAAGTAGTTGGTAAAGCAGCTGAACCAAGTTCTTTTTGTTTTCCATGGGGAATATGTGAACTTTGCAAGAGAAATAACGGAAATTTCCACAAGCCAAACACATTGAAGGCAAAGTTCAAAGGAGAAGAGCATCCTGAAGTATTACAACCAGTCCTTTTGCAAGAAAATAGAATGTGATAGCCAGGAGTTGTAGAGAGAGTCTCCTGAAGCCTCATCTACATGTGAAGCTGCAATGCAACAAGAGCTATCCCAAAATCAAAACCAGATGACTGTTCTAGTCTGTTACATACTCCAGATATTGAAGAATACTGAAGAACTCAGAGATGTGAACTGATCAAGAGTTAATTATTGTAATGAAGCCTGAAAAGTTGCATTGACTTAAAATGATGTTCTTCATGTTTCACTGTTGCAGTCATCACATTTGGGTTATCTGCTTGCAGTAGCCGTCAGTCGGCCTGATTAACAAAGTCTTGGGTCCTGCACTGTCCCTTCTTCCGTGACGTCAGCTCATCAGGGGTATAAAACATGCAGCCGACGCCATTACATCAGTCTTTCTTGCCGTGCGATGCCCGAAGCAGAAGCAGTTCGCAAGTGCCGGTCGTCCGACACCTGAAATTTTTGTTTTCGAGTTTCGGAGCCGAAGTCTTCAACTAAAAGCTAAGTACCTCGTTGGGGAAACTTTTTCTTGCTCTAAACCGATGTCAGTAAAAGTAAATAATTGCATTACTTGTGGAAAGCAAATATCTCATAAAAGTTTTCATTTGTACTGTATTCCTTGCCTAGGCCCTGACCATGACGTACCTCGCTGTCGGTTTTGTGCCTTATTTAAACCACAGACTATCCGTCTGTATATTTTTGATTCTAAATATTTTGGTGCTCGGTTCAGTTATCTTAATATGTCTTTGGTAAGCCATCCGACTACCGACATTCCAAAAAAACCGCAAAGATAAAAACAGAGACAGGCCGCCTAGATCCAAAGCTGCCGATGACGCTTCTCATAAGCCAGTCGCCAGTACTCGGTGAGGCGCTTTTGCAGCCCCTGATACCCACTACTTCAAATTCGCAGGCCTGTACTGAGACCCATTTGGAGTCCGGTATGCCGCGAGATGCTTCAAATGTGGAACCTGCGGATGTCTGTACCTTGGATAGGTCCAGAGACACTGTGCAGGCACCGACTTCTGAGGGTGTATTCTGGCCTATTGACTTGCATATTAAACCAACGCCATCTTCTTCTTCAAGACCTAAAACTCGAACCATGCCTAGAAAACTAATGCCCAGACCGCATGGTCAGGCCTCTATGCCTAAAAAACAAATGATAAGAATGGCTGAAGACCTTCTTACTTTAATCCAGGGAAGCCAGCCTTCCCCCTGTAAGAGACCCAGGACTGAGTTTGCTTATGATACTTCGAAACAGGATTCTGAATTTTCTGTTTCCTCTGAATACCAGGATTTACACTTATCTACCGATGAGGGTACTGATGCTGAGGACTCTATTCCCTCTGCTTCCTCCCCAGAGGATTTCTCTTTTGGTGAAACCTTGCATACTCTCAGGGAGCATTTTCGTTGGGAAAGTCCGGATTTCTCTGATTCTAAAAAGAGGCTTAGGGATTTCTTACTCCTGCTCCAGCACAGGCCTTTAGCCATACCTCCTGTACTAGACATTGTTGATGATGCCTTTTTGGAATCAAGCTTGGCCCCGACCCTTTACTTCCTGCTCCCAGCAAACCTGATAGATATTACAGGGTCCCTGACTCTCACAAGTTCCTTTTTAAAAATCCTACTGCGGATCCTGCGACCATTTCACAGGGACCCAAGGGCATTAAAGCTATTACTTCCAAAAATCCTACCCCCTCTGATAGAGACTCCAGGGCGCTGGATAGATGGGGTAAGAAGGTATACACTTCTGCAACTTTGGCCATTAGGGCCTTAAACTGCCAGTTTCATATGTTAAAGTATCAGCAGCATATTACTGGATTGCTTAAACAGAAAATTATGTTGATTCCTGATTGTGCTGAAAATAAGGATTTACAGGATTTACTGCATTCAGCTGAACAAGTTGGAAAACAATTAGTTATGTACTTACCATAACGCTAGATGTATGTAGTCCATCTCGGGATATATTCTTCACCTGTGGGTTCGGAGCCGACAGTCTGCTCCGACTCTGCCTATATACTAGAAATATACTATACTATACTATACTCGAAAGTCTTTGATTGGCTGGCTAAGATGGTATCCCACAATACCGTGCTCCACATCCCCAGATCTAGTTTGTTGCTAACAAAAGCCATTTGTGCAATGCACCCACACACAGATCCACAGCCAAGAAGATAAGGTCCAACAAGTTGTCTAAAGGGACTAATACTAGGGTTATCAAAAGAGATCCTCCAAATTCTCCAGGCAGGGGGACGGTGGGTGGGTAATGAAGAATATATGGCGAGATGGACTACATACATCTAGTGTTATGGTAAGTACATAACTAATTGATGTTATGTAGTCCTATCTCGCCATTATTCTTCACCTGTGGGACAGCGTCCCTAGCACCTATATCCCAGGTGGCTCAATGAAAGATACTCCTGAGCACAGTGGAGCCAAAGGAAGACCTGCCCCTAGATACCACATCCAATTTGTAATGGGACACAAAGGTATGGGGAGAAGCCCATGTTGCAGCTGCGCATATATCATCCAAGGATAGTCTGGCTTGAAATGCTGTAGACGTTGACAATGCTCTTGTAGAATGTGCTCTGACTGGAAAGGGTATGTTTCTACCTCTTGTCTGGTAAATAAAGGAGATGCAACCCGATAGCCATCTAGGAATGGTTACTTTGGACACCGCTGACCCTAAGCGGTTGTCTGAGAATGAAATGAAAAGTTGATCTGATTTCCTCCATTCTTTAGTCCTGTGTAAATAAAAGCGTAGTTGCCTATGAACGTCCAGCGTATGAAACTGATACTCTGCCTTGTCAGAGAAATTGGGAAAGAATACTGGCAGTTCGATGGATTGATTAATATTAGACAGTGACACTACTTTGGGAAGAAAAGTAGAGTTCGGCCTGAGGGAGACCCTGTCTTTATGAAAAACCAGGTAAGGGGGCTTAGCTGACAAGGCCTGAAGCTCTGAAACCCTCCTGGCAGAAGTAATGGCTATTAGAAAGGCCGATTTCCATGTCAGAAATTTCAAATCGCAAGAAGCAGCAGGCTCAAAGGGTGCAAGAGTGACAGCCTGCAGAACAAAATTAAGGTCCCAAGGCATAACCGGTTGAGCTACAGGGGGACAAAGGAGTAGTGTGCCTTTCATGAAGGCTTTACACAGTCTGTGCGCCATTAAGCTGGGTTCATGAGCCACATGATAATTAGAGATGGCCGCTAGTTGAACTTTTATGGTGGCTGGGGCTGACCCTTGGTAGAATAGTTGAGACAGAAATTCTAGCACAGTGTTGATGGGAGCTGTGTAGGGGTCAATATTTTTAGACTGTGCCCATATCGAGAACCTTTTCCACTTACTGGAATAGATCTTCCTAGTGGCTGGTTTGTGAGAGGATGAAAGGATATGTACTACATTTGGAGAAAACTTGTGATACCTGACTATGGTCGGAAGTGGAGTAGCCAGGCGGTCAGCCGGAGGGTCTCCAGGGAAGGGTGGAGCTGTCCCGACATATGTGTCAGTAAGTCCGGACGAGCGTCCAGAGTCCAAGGAGGCTCCACTGCAAACTGCTGGAGAAAGGGGGGACCATACCTGTCGAGGCCAGTATGGAGCGATCAGAATCAATCTGCTTCCCAGAGATAGTGCTTTCTGAATCACCTTCGAGATGAGGGGAAACGGAGGGAAAGCATATAGCAGACCCGAGGGCCAAATGTGTGCAAGAGCGTCCCTGGGATTATCCCCCCAATGGAGGTATCAGTGAGAAGAATGCGTGGCATTTCGCATTGAGAGGGCTGGCAAATAGGTCGCAGCAAGGCTGACCCCATTTGTTGAATATGCTGTCCGCCACCTGGCGGTTCAGGGACCACTCGTAGGGCAGAAGGATATCCCTGCTTAACTTGTCTGCAATCACATTGGTTTTCCCCGGAATGTGCGTTGCTTTCAAGGTCCTGTGGGAAGCTATCTCCCAATTCCACACTCTCATAGCCTCCCTGCATAGTGGATATGATCGGGTTCCCCCTTGTTTGTTGAGATACCACCCTACGGACATGTTGTCCGAGTGTATCGCAATCGTCCCGGTCGGAAGGGCATGTAGCGCCTGCAACACTAGGAGCACTGCCCTCATCTCCAGGACATTTATGTGCAAATTCATCTTGTGTTCCTGCCACGTACCTTGGACCAGCCTGCCGAGATAATGCCCCCCCCCCCATCCGGGAGGCGTCCGTGGTCACTGTGGCTACCGGGTCAGGTGAAGAGAATGGTTTCCCTACTACTAGGTTGTCAGTGCACAGCCACCAACTCAGATCCTGTCTGCATATGTTTGTGATCAAGATGGGATGAGATAGAGGCAAACTCTGAAAGGACCACTGAGCGAACAGGAGCCACTGTAATATGCGCATGTGCAGCCTCGCTAAAGGAACCATCATGATAGTGGATGCCATCTTGCTTAGTAGCTGCAGCACTAGCCTTGCCTTTACGCGTGTCAAAGGTATCTTCTTCTGAACCTGCCTTTGTAACCTCATGATCCTTTCCATGGGCAGAAACGCTCTCATCCGAATAGTATCCAACTCCATTCCTATAAATAAGACACACTGTGAGGGTAGCAAGGCAGATTTTTTTCCAGTTTATTGTGATGCCTAGCTGATGGCAAATGCTGATGGTATAGTTTCTGTTTTGACAAAGTAGATGCTTGGTGGGGGCGGCTAGGAGCCAGTCGTCCAGGTAAGGAAACACCTGGAATCCTAGACGCCTCAAGTGAGCCGTCACCACTGCCATGCATTTGGTGAACACCCTGGAGGCTGTGATGAGATCAAAGGGCAGGGCTCGAAACTGGAAGTGTCTGGCTCCCATCCGGAAGCGTAGATGACACTGGGATGCTTTGTCCATTTTTATGTGGTAATAGGCATCCTTCAGGTCGATGGAGCACATCCATACTTCCTTTGCCAACAGCGGAAGAATCGATTGTAGTGTGACCATTCAGAACTTGGACTTGCGAACATAATGGTTTAGTCGGCTGAGATCCAAAATGGGTCTCAGGTCCCCCGTGCTTTTTGGCACCAAAAAGAATCTTGAGTAGTTCCCTAATCCGATCTGGTCTGGGGGGACTAGCTGGATGACTTCTTTTTCTAGCAGCTGAGAGACCTCTGATGCTGCTTGGTCCCTTTGACCAGGTGGTGGGTCTGGGATCCTTTTGGGGGTAGGGGGAAAGGAGTGAAATGGAATGGTGTAACCTCTGGCGATTATCCCTAAAACCCATCTGTCCTGGGTTATTCTTGCCCAGGCTTCTGGATAATGGGAAATCCGACCTCCGACTGGCTCCGGAGAAGCGCAGCCGGGCACACCCTCAAGAGTGAGAGTATGGGGAACTGCGGAAAGAATCCCGGTCCCCCGAGTTGCGGGGGCCCCCTCTGCCTCTGGGGCGGCGTCTTCCAGAGTATGACCCCCCTGCCTCGAGGGGGGTCTCACCTTGTGCGTCAGTAAATGACCTCTGTGATTTTCTGAACCACATCTTTCCCCCCTGCTTTGGGATAAGGTCTCGACAGTAGGGAAAAACAGACTCCCACGGCAGACAACGTCTTACCCTCTTGTTCGCACCTGGTGAATGTGTTCTTTTACTTTGGTCCCAAACAAGGAGGAACTGTCGAAAGGGGCATCAGTAAAGGAAGATTTAAAGGCCTCCGCAAAGTGACACAGGCGTAGCCAGGCCTGCCTCCTGAGGGCCACTCCTGAACTGGCTGCCCTGCTCTCTCCCTCGGCCACGTACGAGATTAGTCTCATGGACGAGTTCGTCACTGACTAGACACAACGATGAGAGACCTCTAATTAAAAACGGTCTCCACACAAGAGAACACCACAAAGTCCGACGAACAATCACAAGGGAGGACTAGGTCCTCTAACTCAAACGGGCCTAGCCCGAGGGAAGGGATACCACAAAAAACGCACAAGCACACAAGAGAACCAGAAATGCCAACAATCGCTCTCACACAAAATCTGATCAAACATTAAACAATATCAGATAATTTCTCAAGAAATTTCCCAAGAAAAATAGTTTTCAAAAGGTACTTAGCCAAGCCAAGTCGAGACCATGTCCGAGCTCTACAAGCGGCAAACGAGATCTGGGGATGTGGAGCACGGTATTGTGGGATACCATCTTAGCCAGCCAATCAAAGACTTTTGAGCTAGTATATAGGCCGAGTCGGAGCCGACTGTCAGCTCCGAACCCACAGGTAAAGAATAATGGCGAGATAGGACTACATAACATCGTACTTTGCAATGTGGTTTTGATTCACTAGAGGCATCTTGCAGGGCTGCTGTAACTGGGTCTGTACTTAGAAGGCATGCTTGGCTTAAGGAGCAATCCTTGCCAGATCATGTTAAAGCAAAATTATTGGATGCTCCCTTAAACCAGGACCGCCTGTTTGGCAACAAGGCAGAAGAAGGTCTTAAAAAGATGGAGGAAAAAGCTAAATCTATGCAAACTGTTAAAGATTTTTTACAAGTACAACCTCCAAGGTTTAGTAGGAATTGGCCTTCCAAGAATTGGTCCTTTCCTGCCTCTTCCAGACCTTCTCAGTCCAAACCCAGATCCAGCAGAGCTCCCAAGCTTCAGTCCCAGGGTACGCACAGGACTAAGCAGTGGGGGGCCTCCACTTCCACATCTGGGAGTAATAAAACTCCCCCTATGGTAAACTTGTCTCAATGACTTCTTTTTAAAACTTCCAAGCAATTCTCAACTGACAGCCCCTTTGGGGGGAAAGATTGCTCTTCATGCAAAGAATTGGGAACTCATTACCCAGTCAAATGGGTTTTAAATATAGTTTCCAAGTATACAGATTTCACTTCCACTCGTTACCAACACCAAGCGGGTGGCCAGATCTACCCCCAAATCAGTGGGCAGAGGCCCAAAAGCAAGTACTTTCTCTCTTAAGCATGGGGGCTGTTCAGTTGGTACCAGAAGAGGAAAAGGTACAAGGTTTCTACTCGACTTTTCCTGGTACCCAGAAAAGACAATTCATGTCGTCCTATCATGGACCTGTGTACTTTTAAACACCTTTTTGGTGATTCCAAAATTCAATATGCTGACTCGTCACCAGTTGCTCCCTATGCTAGGCAAAGACACCTGGTTGGCAACACTAGATTTAAAGGAAGCATACCTGCACATCCCAATTAGAGAATCTTGCAGAAGATACCTACGCTTCAAAGCAGGCTACACGCACTATCAGTTCTCTGCACTGCCCTTTGGCTTATCTACTGCACCCACAGTATTCACAAAGTGCCTAGCTCCAGTCATTGCATTTTGCAGGCAAAGAAATATTCAAATATACCCATACCTGGACGATTTTCTAATTCAGGCAGAAAGCCAGGACATACTTTTGAATCATCTGGCCTTTGTACAAAGGGTGCTAACTTGTTTGGGGTACACCATAAACAAAAATAAATCACACCTGGTACCCTGTCAACAAATTATATTCCTGGGAGCAAGCTTGAATACAACATCCCAGATGGCTTTCCTGACGCCAGAGAAACTAATTAATTTGACAACCTACTTCAAACAAGTGGCCACAAAAACCCTGCTATGTAAAAGGCAAATACTACAAGCCTTGGGGTTCATGGCCAACTACATTCTTCTAATTACATATGCAAGACTGCATATGAGGAAACTACAATGGTATCTAAAAAGCCTATGATGTCAACATTCACAGGATTTAGATGCAATGATTCCTATCATACCTTGCCTACGCCTAGAGTTCCTTTGATGGGCAGAGGCCTGTCACCAAAATAAGGGACTACCATTTACACTACCTCCTACCGCCCAAACCCTAACAACAGATGCATCAGACTATGCATGTGGGGGGGGCTCACCTGGCAGGGAAGTGCATTCAGGGCAAATGGAACTCAAGTCAAATGCACCTGCATATCAATCAAAAAGAAATGTTAGCTGTACAGAATGCTCTGACAGCCTTCAAGGACCACATTCTTCCAGGACAATTAATGGTAAATTGGACAACACCACTTTTATGTGGTACATAAACAAGCAGGGGGGTACACATTCTTACCCCCTCTGCAGACTAGCCATGGCATTGTGGAACACAGCCCTGAGCTACCAAGTGCATCTACAAGCTCAGTTCCTGCCAGGAAAACTAAATAGCCTGGTAGACGAACTAAGCAGAAACCTAGTGGACCAACACAAGTGGAAACTGGAACCAAGGATTTTCAACATGTTGACAAGCAAATGGGGAAGCCCAGATATAGACCTGTTTGCCTCCCCCCAGAACTATCAATTGGACAAATTTTGCACAAGGACTCCCCACAAACTTGGAAAGTGGATGCTCTGTCCTTCAGCTGGAAGAACCTCTCAGTTTATGCCTTTCCCCCTCTGCCTCTGCTCTCCAAAGTACTACTAAAGATCAAACAAGACAAGCCAAGGACGATTTTGATTGCACCAGAATGGCCGCTCCAACACTGGTACCCCCTTTTGCGCAGTGTGTCACTGTTGGCCCCATGGCACCTGCCTCAGACTCCTACCCTATTGTCTCCGCAGGAGAACCAGATTCTGCACCCTCAGTTTCAAACACTGAACCTAGCAGCCTGGCTAATTACCTAATCTCTCCTTTACCATCCTTTAGTGGCAAGGAGGCCTAGTACTAGAAAATCTTATGCTGAAAAATGGAAAAGATTCTGTGCCTGGAACCAATCTCAAGGGATGAGCACAGCAGTGCCCAATTTACCTCAGATTTTACAATACTTAACTGAGATGCTTCACAAGGGCCTGTCTTTCTCCTCCATCAAAATTCACGCCTCAGCCATCTCATCTCATTATAACACAGAACCTCCCCTCTTCTCTCATCCACTGCTCAAAGAGTTCCTCAGAGGGGCCAAAAATTTACGACCACCCAGGAGAGCTCCAACTCCAGCCTGGGACCTTAACTTTGTATTGGAGAAACTCACTCTTCCTCCTTTCGAGCCAGCTGTTACTGTAGACTTAAAATTCCTTTCTTTGAAAACAGCTTTCCTTTTAGCAATCACTTCAGCAAGAAGGGTATCTGAATTACAGGCCCTTATGGCAGTGGCAGCGGAGCCTTTCATCATCTTTCATGCGGACAGGGTGTCCCTCAGGACCAATCACTCCTTCATGCCCAAGGTGGTATCCAGTGTGGCCTTTAATCAGTCCATTTACTTGCCAACCTTCTTTCCTAATCCACAGACAAAGGGGAATGGATACTGCACTTTTTAGATGTGCACAGACAACTTAGATTCTATTTGGACAGGACTAAACCTCAAAGGAAATCTGAACAACTGCTGGTGGCAATTGCTGCAAGGGCAGAGGGGAAGGCTATTTCAAAGCAAACCATTTCCAAATGGCTAGGCCATCGCATTCATTTCTGCTACAAGCACCATGGAAAACCTATCCCACAGGGGATCAGACCCCAATCAACCAGAGCTGAATCTACCTCTACAGCCTTTCTCAGAGGCGTCCCTACCAGGGACATCCTAGAAGCTGCTACCTGGAGTTCTGTACATACTTTCACCAAGCATTACCATCTGCCAATTTTCTCTAAATCCAGAGCTGGCTTTGCCACTGCAGTCTTGCAGGGCCTTATAGCTGATCTTAATGCTGTCTAAATTCCTCCTCCCATCCTTAGCTTTGGGAATCCTACCCAAATGTGTTAACTGCAACAGTGAAACACAAAGAACATAGTACGGTTGTGTACACTTACCATAAATGTAGATGTTCAAGTGTATTCACTGTTGCAGTCCTGGTTACCCTCCCTCCGGCCCCCGTACTTCTTTTGGCTGTACCTCTACTCTCCTTTACTATGCTCAAAAGCTTTTTGGTGTATTTGCTTTTTTGTTGGAGATATAACCTTGTATATTTATTGATTTAATTGCCTCCCATTAGGGGGGCACCTGACATCTGGGGCAAGAAAAACTGATGTAATGGAGTCGGCTGCATGTTTTATACCCCTGACGAGCTGATGTCACGGAAGAAGGGACAGCAACTGACGCAGGACCCAAGACTTTGTTAGTCAGGCCGACTGAGGGCTACTGCAAGCAGATAACCCAAATGTGATGACTGCAACAGTGAATACACTCTAACATCTACATTTATGGTAAGTGTACACAACTGTACTTTTTTAGATGTGTTCAGAACTTTTGTTTTGATGTAAGTATCTTGTGACATGCTTAGTGTAGTGTTGAGGCTAGTTTTATATAGTTATTATACTGTTGTATTTGCACTGTTATGCATAAGTAGGTATGTGTGCTTATCTACATGTGCACGTATATGTAAATGTGATTGTATATACATATATTTAATTGTATGGATAGAGTTTATTGTGGATATGCATCTTTGTATGTTTACATATATCCACAACCCCTTTGTTCCCTTTTTGCACATGGGATGTGGTTGTCATTTTAGCAGTGACAGTCTTCTAGTGCCACTCTTCATACCGCTGAGTGGCTAACCCTATCGCAATTGTTTTTCCATACCCGATGCAAGCATGCACAGTCACACCTACAGCCAATTTAGTTTGTCCTACCTTCATACTGCATGGATAGGTATGTATTTTCTGCTTTAGAAAAAAGGATATAATTTCTGGGATATATAGCTTTCATATCTGAGCTAGCTGCAGCCATCTGTATATCACTTTGTACAAGGTTTGTAATTCCCAGTCAAAATACACACTTCATTGAGGCTAGACCACGTCCTCATTGTCTTGGTGGTATTTATGTATTGCCTCATTACATTGCACATAATTGAAAGTCTAGTCATTTTGAATAATGAATGAATCATATATCTTTTTCTGCTGCCTACCACTGCCACCTTTATTTAACCATGCATCTGATCTATGTAAGGAGCAGGACAGTCTTTTCTTTAACAAAGTACCAGCAAAGAAAGAGAAGCATGTCATTCTTAACAAATGGTTTAATGAGGGTGTGCATCATGTGCATGTTAGGTGGATTTGCAGTTTGAGACCTATTTAACAGAATTTTTTTGTAATTGTAATCATTGTTTGATCACACACACACACACACACACACACACACACACACACACACCAAAACTTGCATCTGATTACTGTTGGTCAGGATAGAGCTACTTTTCACAAAATACCAGTAAAGCAGGAAAAGCTCTTGAAAACCTTTCCTCATCATTCATTCATTCTGTTTATGAATGAGAAAAGGGTATATTTGCTTTACATTGAGGTTGCTGTTTATTCTGGGATAGCCAGAGTCTGTCTACTTTTACCTTTTAATTGCAGGTGAACATTGCAAGCAATGAAATTGCACTTCCCTGAGAAGTAGGCTGAATATACTGAGCACCTGCTGCAGAGGTTTAAGCAGTTCCTGAACTGTACCCTGCATCTGTGACTCATCAGATGCCCAGTATTTATTTCCTTGGCACTGAACCTTTCCATAAAAAGTTGAATCTGCCTCTTTTTGCACATGCCAACATAGCTGAAGTCAGATACCTGTTTTGAGAGACACCATATATGGTAGTATGTAGCTCAGCCAGGGTCTTCAAGCTGTAGCCTGCAATATGCAGGGAGACAGTCTTCCACAAATACGGAGTATCCTTGAAGAGTAGCTCTTCTTTTATGCCCTTGGTGGTTTCTGAGTTGCCCGGAAACAAGCATGTGCAACTGAAAGATTATGCCAATGGGATAATGGACTTTGTACATACAAACCTATTTTTATGGGTGCTCAGTAACTAAGCAGACTTTCTAAGCTGGTGGTAAGTAGACTTGCTGCCTCCATGGGCAAATATGGCAGCACCTTTGCTTGACAAGTGAGGCTTCACTTAACCATTTCAACTGATGTCACTGCTGTCTTCTTTAAGAGTGGGTCTGCCAAGAGTAATTGAGGTTGTCACCTCTACATCCATTCGTACCTTCTCTAAATACTGTGTAGTACATGAGTGCTTTAGGGGTAGAGTATGTTTTGCTTTTGCCATCTTGCAAGGCATTTTGCAAGCCATATACCCAATGTTAGGGTCACATACTGTTCAGTTTGATACTTCCCATTCACCTGCTGAATTTCCTACAGCAGCATTCCTTATACGAACATAGAAGTAGTACAAGGTAAGAAATCATGGGGGTGGGGGGTGAACATAAGATGCCAACAGTATACGTCTTTTGTAGAGAAACACAAGCAGTATTAAGTACTTGACAAGGGTGGCAACAGCTTATCTTCCAAGGTGAGCAGCACCTTGCATAAGCCTGATGCAAGTTTGTGGCTATCCATCCAGTTCAAGACCAGCCTTAAAGGTAGCCAGAGTAGTATTTGTGATGACCATAATATAATTGCATAAGACTGTTCACATTAACCTTAGAGTTCAGATAGAAATGTCATTATTGCAGTAAGGGCTGCTCCTATTGAGAATCCATTTGGTACTGCTTGTGGGTCTGGCTTGCCAAACTCCTTTTACATGTATTGGTATGGAACCAGAATTTTCCCTTGTATGTGTTTGAAAGTTTTGGGGTGCTTTGCCTTATGCATTTTTGCCTAATTTGTTCACCTACTGAAATTTAGGGGTGCAGTCTCATTGTTTTTTAATTAAGGATTTTTAATGAGGTACAATTTTAATTGATAGTGTACAGTGAGCCTTTGTTCATAATTTAGTTCTTTTTGTAATTATCATCACTAGGAAAGAACAGTAGGTGGTGTATGTCATTTGCTTATTCTATTTTATCTTTTGTTAACCAAATTTTTCCAACTAGGCCAAAGGCTTCTTCTCATTGAAGATCTGAGGTGGTATTTACACAAACTAGGAGAATTATGCTGTTGTGTACAGACAAGATTTTTGCTTAAGACCTTGGCCTCAGGAATTGACACTCCTGGGGACAGCTGACTCCTGTCATGCTTAATGATGTTCATCTGAGGAGTGTCAGAAACTGGCAGTCATGTGAAGTGATCTGCAGATTATTCAATTTTTTCATTTGGGAAAGTATTTAGTGTTCAGGAGTCCAGGTCTGTTTTCCCTGCCCTTTATCCTAGAAGCTCCTTAGTCCTGGATTTTCCAGCCTCTGACACCAGTCTTAAAAAATAACATTTCTGAGGCCTGAAGGTATATGAATAGGTTTGAGACCTTCACTTTCCTAGAATGTATATTATGTTTACTGCTTACCCATTAGCAGATCATTTTGAGAGACACCCTAAGGCATCTTATTCATACAGCACAGACTGCAGAAACGTCAGCATTTAGTCACCTTTCCTCCTATTTAAGAGCCCAAAGCCGTGGACATGTGGGGAAAGAGGATTTAGATGTCCTTTTGTATCACTGTTGCAGTATCTTAAACAGAAGGGTTTTCCCCTCCCAGGGCAGCCTGATGCTCAGCCAGTATACAGAAGCCTAATGATCTTGTATGTGTTGTATGTCACATTTATGCTCCCCACACAGGGATGCACAAATGCAGCTACCTAGAACTTTTTTTCCGCCAGTTTGAATACCATAATTGCTAGTTGTTCTGAACACCTTGTTCCTGTACTGAATACTTAGCCACCAGATAAGTGCCCTGTTGCCCCTTTTTTTTTTTTTTTTTTTTTTTTTTTAACTTTTCTTGGTCTTGTATTTTATTTTGCTACCTAGAGTTTGTCACCCAAGAAGGGAAAATGTCAGTGTGGGAGGCAGATTCCCCATAAGGATCATTATGCACAGTGTCTTTTTTGTGTGGATGCTTCCCACGACCATACGTCTTGTAGTACTATCTCTAAGGCATTTGTGCCTAAGACAGTCAGAAGCCATTTGTCTTCCCTGGCCATTTATCTTGAAAAGCAGTGGCTTAAACAGTTAACCCAGGGTACCATGGCAGAATCCTTTAACCCTGAGTTACTCCCGCTAGGTAAGAAGAAGGCTAAGAAGTCTATGACAGATTCTTTAGCTGTCCAGCCTCAACTGCATAACCTTCTAGAACCTGGTAATAGCTCTGTAGGTCATTTGGCATCTGCATCGGATTCCTCTGCTGTGACCCCATCAGACACCAGCATGGATCCATTATTTCATATATGCTGTAAGGCTTTGCAGGTGTCTCCTCCGGATGTCAGTGGGGAACTGTGGTTGATTATCGCGGAGGGTCCTAGAGGGATTCTGCAGATATTGGTCAGGGAGGACGTTCCCAGTTGTCTTAACGAATCTCGCCAGGGGTTGGTATTTGTTAGGGTTGATGTCCCTTCCAAGGAAAGACAAAAACTGAAGCATGTTTTGGTCTGTCCTAAGGATCCTCAAAGGGAAGGGCAAGACTTTCTTGGGTCTTCTTTTCTGCCTTGATGGCCCTGAAGCCTCCTCAGGGAGTTTCAGTACCTGCTCCACCGTGGACCTCTACTCCTTCTAAACGGCTTAGGGGACCTAATTCCTCAGATGAAGCGTCAATGTCTGATGATGGGTCTTTGTCCTCTTCTTCACAGATGCCTTTGCCTTTGGCTTATGGTTCTGATGAAGAGGAGTCTGTTAGCCCTGTGTCTTTTTTTGGGGAATTGTCCTTTGGGGACACAATTGCTAGGATGATGGAATACTTTAAGTGGGATACTTCTCAAGTGTCTGATACTCAGAGAAGCTATTATGAGTTAATTCCGTTGGTTACTCCTGTACTATCGGCAGTTCCTCCTGTGTTGGCTGCCTTGTTTAGGTGCTTTCATTGCTGATTCCAAGTCTCCTGAATCTGAGCCTCCAACTCCTAAGAAGCCTGATAGGTTTATAAGGTTCCTAAGGATTGTCAGTTTTTATTTGTGACCTTCTACTGATTCTGCTGTGGAGTCCGTCTCTTCTGACAAACCTAAGCTTTTGCCTCCTTCCAAGCTTTTGGTAAGGATAGTAGGGCAATGTATAGGATTGGTAAAAAAAAAAAAAAAAAAAAAAGTTTACATTGCTTCTACTTTGGCCTTTAGAGCTGCTAATTACCAGACCCACTTGACCAGGTTTGCACTGGCCTTGATTGCTCAAGCTTGTCATGTTATTTCTGACTTCCCTGATTCTGAAGGCAAATCTTCTGCCTTCTCTAGTTTAGGTTCTGCTTCCCAACTGGCTTGAAACTGTATTAAATGTGGCTATAATGCTTTTGATTCTTTTTCCAGGGTTGCAGCATTTGGGCTGTCGTGAGGTGTTATCCTTGGCTTCGTCTCCAGTCTGTGCCTGAGGACATTAAGGCCAAGTTGTTGGATGCTCCTTTAGATAATAAATATATTTTTGGGACAGCTGCTGCAGAGCTGTTCCCTTCAAGAGAAAGGCAAAGCCTTGCAGGACTTTAATCATATTTTTGTCTCGACTATCTCTAAGTTCCAGGGGAATTCTCCTTCAAGATCTGCTTTTGTTTGCAGCAAACCTGCCAGGCTCCACTGGCAGGAAGGGTGGTAGGTGGGCCTCCTCTTCTAAGGCTTTTCAGATTTCTGTGGCCTAGAAGCTTCCTTTGTCTGATAAGACTGCTTCTCTGTGACAGTTGATCCCCCCCCCCCCCCTGCTTAGACCAGGTTCCTTTATCCCTTTGGCTTTCCCTTTGCCTTCCAAATTGGAGTCTCATCACTTAAGACTCTTCGGCTCTTTCCGTCATCCATTAGGGTTACTTCATAGTGTGGAAGTCTCTCCCTTTTCAGGGATTCCTCAGCCTCCTTTAGAGCAACAACTTCTTCATTTCCTGGAAGGTCTAGGCTCCCTGGTGAACCAAGGAATCATTCAGCCTGTCTCCCCCACTCTTGTAGGAAAGGGTTTTTATTCCAGGATGTTTTTGGTTCCTCGAAAGGAGAGCACTCTTAAGACCTATTCTGGATCTCTCCCAGCTCAGCACCTTTCTCAGGGTCCCTTCTTTTTGGATGCTTACTCTTCAAACCCTGATGTTCATTGTGTTACACTGCTGCAGTCATCACTGTTGGGTTATCCTGCCGTCAGGCGGTCCCGCAGTCAGCCCGAGTTCCAAAGTCTTGGTCCGGCGTCGGTTGCTGTCGCTTCTTTCCTGAAGTCAGTGCGCCAGAGGTATATAAGATGCATCTGACGCCATTTTCTTCAGTCTTTCTTGCCGCGCGGTGCCCGAAGCAGAATCAGTTTGCAAGTGCCGGTCGGCCAACTCCTGAGATTTTTAAATCAAATTTCAGACTGAAGTCTTCATAAAGCTAAGTACCCCGTTGGGGAAACTTTTGTTGCCTCAGTCCGATGTCAGAAAAAGTTAACAATTGCATTTCTTGTGGGAAGCAAATACCTCATAAGGACTTTCATTCTTATTGTATTCCTTGCCTAGGCCCAGACCACGACGTCACAGGTTGTCGGTTTTGTGCTAGGTTTAATAAACGTACTATTAAACGTCTGTTTGATTTCGCCCGACATTATTTTGGTAGGAAATTTAATTGTACCATGCCGTCGGAGCTACCGACGACTGGAATACATAAAAAATGCAAAGATAAGGACAGGCAGCCGAAATCCAAACCGGATTCCGAGGCCTCTGCTAGGCCAGTCGCCGGTTCTCCGGTTTTCAGTGAGGCGCCTGCGCAGCCCCTGACGACCGCTGATTTAGAACCCCAGGCGACATCCGATTCACAAACAGAGATTACTAGGCCTCCACAGCCTTAACCTTTAGGCCCTTCCGACTCCATACCTGAAGGAGACTCCGGTGCAGTTGAAACGCCTTCAGTTGCTGAAGGCATCTTCAGACTGACTACACTCACTATTAAGTCCTATGCAAAACTGAAAACTCCTTTAAAAACAAAGAAGACTGCACAGCAGTCTCCAGCACAAGGCCCCATGCCTAGGAAACAAATGCTTAAGATGGCTGAAGATTTAATTTCCCTAATCAGGGGTTCCCATCCCCCTCCTGATAAAAGGCCAAGGCAAGAAGAGGACTATGCTTCCTCTGACCAGGTTTCAATTTCCTCAGACTCTTCTGAGGAACAGGAATTATTCCTTTCCTCCTTATGAAGATTCTGATGCTGAAGAGTCTATCCCTTCTGCATCTCCCCCAGAAGACTTCTCTTTTGGGGAAACCTTACATACTATGAGGGAACATTTCCACTGGGAAGGCCAGGATTACTCTGATTCTAAGAAAAGGCTCCGAGAGTTCCTTTTACTACCCCAGCACAGACCACTTGCAATTCCACCTGTGTTAGACATTGTGGATGATGTTTATTCAGAATCTAGCATTAACCCAGATTCACTACCTCCTGCACCAGCCAAACCAGACAGATACTACAGAGTCCCGGACTCACACAAATTCCTGTATATAAGCCCTGTTGCTGACCCAGAAACCATTTCCCAGGGTCCCAAAGGGGTTAAAGCCTCAACTGCTAAAAATCCTGTGCCCTCTGAAAGGGATTCTAGAGCACTACACAGATGGGGAAAGCAAGTTTACACCTCAGCTACTCTAGCTATGAGGGCCTTAAATTGTCAGTTTCACATGCTGAAATATCAACAATATCTGATGTCTCAATTAAAACAAAAAATGCTTGCACATATAGACCAACCAGATTACAAGGAAATGCAAGATTTGTTGCATTCAGCTGAACAAGTAGGAAAACATACCTTGCAATGTGGATTTGATTCATTGGAAGCTTCTTGTAGAGCAGCAGTGACAGGGTCTGTCATACGTAGGCATGCTTGGTTAAAAGAACAAACTTTGCCTGATCATGTTAAAGCAAAGTTATTGGATACACCCTTACAGCAGGTTGTTTTATTTGGTGTAAAAGCAGAAGTTGTTTTAAAGAAAATGGAGGATAAGGCAAAATCTATGCAGACAGTCAAGGATTTTTTACAGGTTCAACCTCCTCGTTTCAGCAGAAATTAGCCAACCAAAAACTGGTCCTTTCCAGCTTCTGCCAGACCACAGAGGGGCAGATACAGATGCCCAAGAGGCAGAGGCCAGCCACAAGGCTCTTACCAGCCTTGACAATGGCGTGCCACAACCCAAAAAAGGAGGAGAAGAGAAGTCTCAAACTACCAGAAGACAAACACAATGACTTACCCCTCCGACTACCAAGCAAAACCCTCTTGGCAGCTCCCTTGGGGGGAAAACTAGCTCTTCTTACAGACAATTGGCACATCATCACAAAAGACAAATGGGTCCTAAATATTGTATCTCAAGGCTACAGATTCCACTTTCACACTTTACCAAGGATAAAAGGAATGCCAAACCTGCCACCAAATCAATGGGCAGAGGCTCAAAAGCAAATTTCAGCTCTCATGGACATGAGAGCCATTCAACAGGTTCCTACACAGGAGCAAGGACAAGGATTTTACTCAAGACTGTTTTTAGTTCCCCGAAAGGACAAAGCCTGGAGACCCATTCTGGACCTCTCAATTCTGAACACATACCTGGAAGTACCCAAATTCAAGATGCTAACACTACAGCAACTTCTTCCCATGCTGGGCAAGAAGGCTTGGCTAGTAACATTGAACCTCAAGGAGGCATACCTGCATATCCCTATCAGACAAAATTGCAGAAGATACCTCCGATTTATTGCAGGTTCAACCCATTACCAATTCTCTGCACTGCCCTTTGGCTTATCTACTGCGCCCAGGGTCTTCACAAAATGCCTGGCACCAGTAATTGCATACTGCAGACAGAGGGATTCAAATATATCCATACCTGGACGACTGCCTTATTCAAGCAGAAAGCAAGGACATTCTATTAAAGCATCTGGCGTTTGTCAAAAACCTTCTAAGTTGCCTAGGGTACACAGTAAACGAAAAGAAGTCAAAACTAGTGCCCTCACAAGACATAATATTCCTGGGTGCCAGCTTAAATACAACGGCCCAGATGGCTTACCTCACGCCAGACAAGCAAAGACATCTGACTCGATACTTCAAAATGATGGCAACAAAGACCCAACTCCCTGCAAGAAAAATTCTGCAGGCCTTGGGATTCATGGCATCTTGCATACTACTAATACCATTTGCAAAACTGCATATGAGGAAATTATAATGGTATCTGAAAAGCGTATGGTCTCAACACAGCCACAGCTTGGAAACAATTCCACTCATTCCCTGCCTTCAGCAGGAGTTTCTATGGTGGGCTCAGGCATGTCACCTCAACAAGGTTCAGCTTTTCACCTTACCCACAGCCAGGCAAACTATAACAACAGATGCATCGGATTATGCCTGGGGAGCACACATGGCAGGACAGTGCATTCAGGGCAAATGGCCTGCAAACCAAAGGCATCTACATATCAATCAAAAAGAGATGCTAGCTGTACAAAATGCCCTAACAACTTCAAGGACCTTCTACATCCAGGACAACTCCTAATAAAGACGGACAACACCACAGTGATGTGGTACATAAACAAGCAAGGGGGCACACACTCCTACCCCCCTATGCAGACAAGCAATGACCTTGTGGAACACAGCACTGACCTACCAAGTTCAACTACAGCACAATTCCTGCCAGGAAAGAAAAACACACACTGGCAGATGATCTAAGCAGAAACATCACAGATCCTCACGAGTGGAAATTAGATCCACAAGTATTCACAATGACAACTCAAAAATGGGGGAGCCCAGACATAAATCTGTTTTCTTCCCCCCAAAACTACCAACTATGGAAATTCGGCACAAGGACATACCACACACTAGCTTGGAAAGTGGATGCCCTCTCATTCAGTTGGAAAACATTGACAGTGTATGCCTTTCCTCCACTGCCTCTTCTGGCAAAGGTGCTGCTGAAAGCCAGATTAGAGAGGCCACAAATGATACTCATTGCTCCAGACTGGCCACGCCAACACTGGTATCCAATACTAAGGAACATGGCTCAAGGCCCACCATGGATTTTGCCTACAATTCCTCACCTGCTCACTCAGCAAAACGATCAGATTCTACACAGCCAGCTCAAGACTTTAAATCTGGCTGCATGGCAAATTGCTTAAATAACCAGTCAACACTTCTCTCTAAAGCTGTGGTGGACGTCATTCTGGAGGCCAGAAGGCCTAGCACCAGGAAAGTCTATTCAGACAAATGGAAAAGATTCTGCGCCTGGAACCAGGCTAAAGGCCAAAATCCCCTTGTCCCAAAATATTCCTCAGATTCTTCAATAGATGTTGCACAAAGGACTTTCCTTCTCATCTATTAAGATCCACGCCTCAGCTATTTCAGATCAGTTCAACACGGATCCTTCTATATTTTCACATCCATTACTAAGACAGTTCCTCAGAGGGGCTAAGAACATAAGACCGCCCCGGAGAGCACCAACACCAACTTGGGATCTCAACTTTGTTCTGGAAAAGCTAACACTTCCCCCCTTTGAACCAGCTTTCACTGCTGATCTACAGTTCCTATCATGGAAAACTGCCCTACTGCTAGCAATAACTTCAGCACGAAGAGTCTCAGAACTACAGGCCCTAATGGCAGTGGAGCCTTTCATCATTTTTCATCAAGACAGAGTCTCTTTACGAACTAACCCTTCCTTTATGCCAAAGGTGGTATCCAGTGTGGCCCTAAACCAAACCATTAATTTGCCCACTTTTTATCCAAACCCCCAGAACAAAGGGGAAAGGCTCCTACACTCTTTGGACATTCACAGGCAATTACGTTACTACTTGGCTAAAACTAAGGCTTTCAGAAAATCTGACCAGCTCTTTGTATCCTGTGCTGCCGGATCTCAAGGAAAAGCTATCTCAAAACAGACCATTTCAAAATGGATAGGACATTGTATCCGTTTCTGCTACACACACCATGGGAAATCTGTGCCTGGTAACATCAGGCCCCATTCCACCAGGGCTACAGCAACATCAACAGCCTTCCTCACAGGGGTACCAACCAAGGATATTTTGGAGGCTGCCACCTGGAGTTCAGTGCACACCTTTACCAAGCACTATCACTTACCTCTATACTCTAAAACCAGAGCTGGCTTTGCCACTGCAGTTCTGCAGGGCCTACTAGCCTCTCCAAACCTTGTCTAGTACCACCACCCATCCGTAGCTTTGGGATTCAACCCAACAGTGATGACTGCAACAGTGTAACACGATGAACATACACTGCTGCAGTCCAGGTTACCCTCCCTCCATCCCCTCTGAACTAGCTGGATTTATCTATTCCTTTCTATCCTATACAACCTCTGTGGTGTATTTGCTTGTGACTGAAGGTTTTGTTTTATTTTTATATGTATATTTTTATATAGAAATATGTATTGCCTACCTATTGGGGGCAGCTGAAATCTGGGGCAAGAAAAACTGAAGAAAATGGCGTTGGATGCATCTTGTATACCCCTGCGCACTGACATCAGGGAAGAAGCGACAGCAACCGACGCCGGACCAAGACTTTGGAACCCGGGCCAACTGCGGGACCGCCTGACGGCAGGATAACCCAACAGTGATGACTGCAGCAGTGTGAACACTCGAACATCTACATTTATGTTGGGTACAAAACTGTACTTTTCCTATGTTATTACCCCATGCTTTTCTGGTGTCCTTGGGTCTGAAATATGCTTACCTTCATATCCCTATTCATCTTCTTTTCAGGATGTTTTTATGTTTCTCTGTGTCTTCCTTTCATTTTCAGTTATCTGCTTTGCCCTTTGGCCTCTCTACTGCCCCAAGAGTATTCACAAAATGCCTAGCTCCTGTAACTTCTTTCTGCATGCTTCAAGGCATTCAAATTTTCCCTTATCTAGACAACCTGTTGTTTCAGGCACCTTCTCTCAGTCGCCTGTTACAGGATCTGAAGTTCACCATCTGTCTTCTTCCGAGTTTGGGGTTCACTGTCAACTTCCAAAAGTCCATCCCGACTCCCTGTGAGGATCTTGTGGGTCTGAGATACAGGATTCAGACAGTGCCAATGCTGGTCTCTCTTCCACCTCCAAATGTTTTGTCATTGGCAGCCTTCTTTCAGTCTCCTTTTCCTTTGACTGCCATGCCAGCCAAGGAGTTTCTTCAGGCACTAGGATTCATGGGCTCTACTACTCCAGTGCTTTCTCTTGCCAGACTGCATATATGGAAGCTTCAGTGGTACCTCAGGTCAGTTTGACTGCAGCATTGTCGCCCTCTGGATTTCAGTGTACCTCTCCTTCCCTGTCTAAAGAAGGAATTTGAGTGGTGGATTCAGCAGTTTTCTCTCAACCCAGGCTTGGCCCATTCAGCCTCCAGTCCCTTCTCAAGAACTGTTGACCAAAGCCTCAGACATGGGGTGGGGGGCTTTTTTAGACACCTGAAAGTTCAGGGTCTCTGGCCTTCCCATCAGAAGTCGGACCATATCAGTATCAAAGTTGAGAGCTCTGATTCTGGCCCTTCAGGCTTTTCACCCCATGTTCTCTCCAGGCCCCTTGAAGGTGTACACAGACAACACTACAGTGAATGTAGTATGTCATCAAGCAGGGAGGCACAAAATCTCATCTCCTCTGCAGTATTGCTCCTCAGGCTTGTGAGGTGGCTCTCGGTTATCAGTTAACTCTTCAGTATACATTCCTTCAGAGCACAGTCTAGTGACAAACTTTCTGAGTCGATCCAAAACACAGACTCACAAATGGATGATCACAGAGACATGTTTCTGGACATTGTCTATCGGTTGTGCATTCTGCAGATAAATCTTTTTGCCTCATCTGTGAACAGGCAGCCTCCTCTCTTTTGTTCCAGTGTGCCATACCATCTGACATGGAAGACGGATGTCCTTTCTTTTCTTTGGAAGGGGATGATTCTTTATGCGTTCCCTCCTATTTCTCTACTTCCAAGAGCCGTCGCGCTGGACTCCCATTTTGACTCCCTTTTGGCCAAGACAGCACTGGATGTCCTTCTATTCCTATGTTGCAGTATTCTAGTTGTGGGATTTCCTGCCCTCAAGTGACTCGTACATCAGCTCCTGTACAAAAGCTTCAGTTTGGTTGTTGCAGCTGCGTGGGACGTCACACATAAGGCCATAAACCAGGGGCCTTCAGTGTGACGTCTGCACGCATAATCCTCAGAACTTTTCAGCCGCAGACGACTGACACATCGTGTGTTCCCTCCTTCTCATCAGACGTCTCAGTAAAGCTAAATAACCCGTTGGGTTTTTGATTTTTTCATATCCAATTATTGCTTAGGCTTGGTTTGTTGTAGCAATTTATAGCCAATGTCAGGTAAAAAGGGTTAATGCCAATGCGGGCGCAAGATACCCCATAAAGACCCCCATAATAGGTGTGTTTTTTGCTTAGGCCAGGAGCACGACCATTCCGTTTGATCCATTTGTCAATCGTTTGTGCCGAAGATCGTACACAGCTGTCTGGCCGCACTAAACCTCTACTTAGAACACCAATGCCTTAAGCGGTTAGCCCTAAGAATGGATCCCACTTCGGAAGCCGCGTCAGAACCTCCGCGTAAGAAGCCCAAGCTTCCTAGGCCTTCTTTGCCTGTTGCTCCATTACCGGACACCCCGCCAGCTGCTGTTTTAGGAGCTGAGGGGCACCCGGCGGATACGTTGACTTCAACGATGACCTTTGGGGAAGCCATTGCTCAGCCGATGACCGGCCCATGGAGCCCACCCAGACACCGACTACCGTCGAGGTCGAGGGGGAGCCAGAATCTGTGGTACCTCGGACCAGGAACCAAGCTTCTGATACGGTTCCAACGTCTACCCCGGCTAAAAAGAAACAGAAAACCAAGCATGCCTCCTCCACTGCAGTAGGCCTGCTGGATTAGCAGTCCTTCACTTCGTCCCCGATGCAGGCCTTTACGGCCCTTAGGCCTTCAGCCCCATCCCCCACTACTCTACCTTTGCTCAGCCCTAGGCCTGCTTCAGCCTCTTCCCTCCCCCCGTGACATCCCAGGTTAGGGAGGAAGAGCATGATACTTCCTTGTCCTCTTAAGAGGACTCCATATCTTACACCTTCCAAATTGCATCTCCCCAGGAGTACTGTTCTCTTGATGAGGAATCTTTAGAGAGGATTCACCCCCTGAGGATATTACATTTGATGAGACCATTGCCAAGATGAAAGATTGCTTCAAATGGGATACCTCACAAATGACTAACACCCAAAAGATGTACTTTCAGCTTCTTCAAGTTGAATCCCCCTTCCCCTTCTGCTGTTCCTCCACTTCTGCCTGCATACTTGGATGCCTTCAATTCTGCATCTAAGGCTTCAGACTCTCAGCCACCTGCCCCCAGATGCCCCGATCGCTTTCTACAAGGTGCCTGATGAGCAGAAATTCTTAGTCAAACCACCCTTGGCATACTCAGCAGTGATTGCCACCTACCCTGATAAGCAATCCAGGCTACTTCCCTCTGCCTCACTCCTACTCACTGATAAAGACAGCAAATCTATGGATAGAATTGGTAAGAAGGTGTACATCTCCTCCACTTGGGCTTTCAGAACCATTAAGTATCAGACGCACATGACTAAGTATGCTCTGGACTTGGTCTCTCAAGCCTCCTCCATGCTGGCTTCTATCCCTGACCGCCCCATTAAGGCTGACATCTCCTCCAAACTTTCTCTGGCTACACAAGTAGCCAGACACTTGATTAGATGCAGCTATGATGCTGCAGAAGCATCTGCTCGCTCTGCAGCATCTGCTTCTGTTCTCAGGAGATACTCCTGGCTGAGACTTCAGAATCTCCCAGAAGACTTCAAGTCAAAGATCTTGGATGCCCCCCTGGATCACAATTTCCTTTTTGGAAAACAATCTGCAGATCTCTTGAAGAATCTGCAAGAAAAAAGTAAGGAATTGCAGGACATAAAACATTTACTGTTGTCCCCCATTCCCAAGTACTACAGAAACTACCCTGCTAAAGCCACTTTTGTAAGGCGAAACCCTACTCAGATGGGTACTTCCTCTTCCAGATCTAGAAGAGGTGCAGAAAGACTCACCACGTCCAGACCTGCTGCCCCACATCCTCAGCCCAGACAATCCTTTCAGGACAGAAGAGGCCCCAACAGTGTGTGACTTCCTTGCCTACCTTCCACTCTCAGCATGCCTCCCTCACTGCTTCCCCTTCTGGTAAACCATAACCACGGACCAGTGGGTACTATCCATAATCCAAAAAAGGATATTTCCTCTCCTGGAAAGAAAAAACACCCAGGAGAGGCATCTCATACCCAAAAAAAAAACAAACAGCTAATCTCTTTCCACAGGTCTTGACAGAACTGCTGAGGCTAGGTACCATAGAACTTGTCCCCTCAGGACAGGAAGGAAAAGGTTTCTACTCCTGTCTTTTTCTGGTCCCCAAGAAAGACGGCCCTTGGAGGACCCATCTTAGACCTCTCCTTCCTAAATCTCTACCTTCAGGTGCCCACCTTCTGCTACCTCTTATACCAGCCAAGGCTTTCATGGCCACCTTGGCCCTAAAAAAAAGGCATACCTACACATACCCATCAGGACTTCCCACAGAAGATTCCTGCTTTTCTCTGGGCCCTGCTCTCATTTCCAATTTACTGTTATGCCCGTTGGTTTGTCCACTGCCCCCCAAGTGTTCACAAAATGCCTAGCCCCGGCCATTGCCTTCTACAGAATTCAGGGAATTCAGATTTACCCCTATCTGAACGACATCCTAATACTGGCAGAGTCAAAAGATACCTCTCAAATCATCTGCACTTCACCATGTCACTTATGCAGAATCTAGTGTTCACCCTCAACCTTCCAAGGTCCTCCTTGAACCCAGACCAGGACAAGATTTTTCTGGATTGCAGAATCCGAACGGACAAAATTAAGGCCTTTTTCCCACAGGGAAAGGTACTATCCCTGACCTCCCACTTCAATGAGATCCTACACTCTCAGACAGTAACTGCAAAGCAATTCCTTCAACTCCTGGGCTTAATGGCAGCAACCATCCCTATGCTACCACTGGCCAGAATGCATATGCGCAAACTACAGTGGTACCTCAAAAAAAATTGGTCCCAGCACCTGAATCACTTGGAACAAGTAATTCCCCTCCTTCCCTGTCTAAAGAAAGAAATCAGCTGGTGGATCCAACAAGTCCACCTAAACCCCAGACTTCCACTTCAGCACCCACCCCCACCCCAAGTAATGCATACAGATGCCTCACATTCAGGTTGGGGTGCAACAATGGCATCTTACAGGGTTCAAGCAAACTGGCACCCTTCCTTAAAAGACAAACACATCAATGTCAGAGAAATGACAGCAATCTTCTTAGCTGTAAAATCCTTTACCCCTCTTCTTCTGCCAGAGGTTCTTCTAACAGTAACAGACACTACCACTGTAATGTGGTACCTCAACAAACAAGGAGGGACAAAGGCAGATCAGCTGTGCAGACTATAACCCTACTGATATGGGACCTAGCCTCTCGCCACAACTTGTCCCTGCAGGAAACATACATCCCCTCGCAGGACAACAAGCAGGCAGATCTCCTAAGCAGGACATCCTCGCCACAACACAAATGGATGCTGGACAGGGCTGTCTTCCCAGATATAGTCCACCGGTGGGGCACTCCTCAAATAGACCTGTTCACCTCCCCCCAGAACAGGCAGCTGCAGACCTTCTGCTCAAAGACCTACTCCCCCTCTAGCCTGGAGAGTAGACACCTTCAACATCTCCTGGGAGGGGAAATTTCTTTATGCCTTTCCCCCCTTCCCACTGATTCAGAAAGACCTCCTGAAAATCAGGAAGGACAAACCGAACATCTTGTTAGTGACTCCTACTGGCCAAGGCAGCACTGGTTCCCCCTACTTCACAATCTAGCCAAGGGCAATCACTACAAATTACCCTACAAGGTGGGGACCTCCTGACACAAGAAAAAGGAACTCTCCTCCACCCACACTTGCAGATGTTGTCCCTGACTCTGTGGGTCATAAACTTTTGATCCCATTCATACACCACTACTCAGAGGATGTGCTCTCAGTCCTGAGGGAGGCCAGGAAATCATACCTAGCTAAATGGGAAAGATTTACTAAATGGTGTCTAGACAAGGGAAGGGACCCTTGCATTGCTGATCCCCCCCCCTCTAGTTCTTACTTATGTGTGTCAGTTGATAAAAAGTGGACTTTCCTATTATTCAGTGAAAGTACACCTTTCTGCTATATCAGCCTCCTTGCCTCTTGATCCCCCCTTGCCAGCCAGGGGTGTTACACATGAGACCTCCAAAGAAGCCTATCGCTCCACCCTGGGACCTTAACTTCATCCTGGAAAAGCTTACCCAGCACCCTTTCGAACCTGCTGGGACATCTTCCCTACAGATATGCACATGGAAAAAATTCCTTCTAGTGGGTATCACATCAGCCAGAAGGATTTCAGAGCTGCAAGCCTTAATGGCTTGTCGTCCCCCCCCCCACACCACCTTCCACAAGGACATGGTCACCCTGAGAACTAACCCTTCCTTTATGCTCAAGATGGTCAATGACTTGTCTCTAAACCAATCTATCCACCTACCCACTTCCTTTCCCTCTCCCACAAATGAAGGGGAGAGGATACTCCACTCCCTGGATGTACACACGCAACTAAGATTTTACCTGGACTAAACTAAATCCATTAGGAAATCTAAACAACTGTTTCCTTTCACCCCAGAGCATTGGGCATGGCATTCTCCAAACAAACCATTGCATGTTGTATCAGGAAAGCTGTCTGTCTCTGCTACTCCCACCACGGGGAAAAAAAAAAAAAAAACAGTGGAAGTAAAGGCCCATTCCACAAGGGCAATGGCCACTTCCAAGACTTTCCTAAAAGGTCTGGACACAGCTTCTATTATGGAAGCAGCCACATGGTCCACTATCCACACTTTCACCAAGCATTACAAACTAGACCAAGTCTCAAGAGCATGTGCAGGATTCGCCAGGGCAATCCTACAGGGCTTTGTAGAATCCTCTTCTGCATCCGCCACCCTGTCATCCAACTAAGCTGTGGTACTCTCCCACAGCTAGAATACTGCAACATAGGAATAGACGGACATAGAATAGTTGTGTAAAATCTTACCATAACCATAGATGTCCTCCTCTTCCATGTTGCAGTATTCCTTCCCACCCACCAATACCCCCCTCTTCATTCTCCTTTTTTTCCAACTTCACCCTGGACCTGTCTATGCTACAGAAGGATCCCAGGGTCCCATACCTAACACCACTGGCATTTTCTCCTGCTGGGCCTTCTACTGTACCTGCTGAGCTTCAAGTTCTGAGGATTCTGCATGCAGACGTCACATTTAATGCCCCTGGTTTATGGCCTTACGTGTGACATCTCATGCAGCTGCAGCAGCCAGGCTGAAGCTTTTGTATAGGAGCCGACGTACGTGTTGCCTGAGGGCAGGAAATCCCACAACTAGAATGCTGCAACATGGAAGAGAAGGACATCTATGGTTATGGTAAGATTTTACACAGCTGTTCTTTCCCCCTCTTAATGCAGCTAACCAGGGGAAATCACCACAAGTTACCTTACAGGTTGGATCTCTTCAAACAGGACAAGGGGTCTCTCATCCATCCTCACTTGCCCACTCTTCAACTGGTACTGTGAGTGATAGGGTTTTGATCTCCTTCAGGCACCACTTTTCTGAGGACATGCTCAGGGTTTTACAGGAGACAAGGAATCACTTAACCAGAAAATCTTGAATGTCCAAATGGAAAAGATTTTCTGTCTGGTGCCATGCTCGTAACCAGGACCCTCTTTCAGTGGGGTCCTCCTGGTCCTCTGTTATTTGTGTGAGTTTCTCGAATCTGGCCTGGCCTGTTCTTTTGTGAAGGCCCATTTGTCAGCCATTTCTGCTTGTTTGCCCTTAAATCCTCCTTTGACTTCTCATGTTGAGGTCAAACAATTTCTTAAAGGAGTTGTTCATATTAGGCCTCCAATGTAACCTATTCCTCCTCCTCGGGTCCTTAATTTTGTTTTGGAAAAATTGACTCGGGCTCCTTTTGAGACTGCAGATTCTGATTCTTTGCAACATTGTACTTGTGAGACTGTTTTGTTGCTGGCTCTTACTTCTGCCCGGAGGGTTTGTGAGCTCCTGCCCTTATGGCCATTACTCCTTTTTTGTTTTTTCACAGATACATGGTGTCCCTTCTTACTAATCCTTATTTTATGCCCAAGGTAGTAAATGAGTTGTCCATGAATCAGTCAGTACAACTCCCTTCCTTTTCCCCTTCTCTTCAGTCTGCTAGTGAGAGGGTCCTGCATACCATGGATTTGCACAGGTAGCTCAGGTACTATTTGGATAAAACTAGGACTTTGTAAGTCTGATCAGCTTTTTGTTTCCTTTCATCCCAGGGGTGGCTAGAAACCCTGCTGGATATCCAAGGCCATTTCTTTTTGTTATTCTTTTCATGGCAATTCTCTGTCTGCTTCTGTTAGAACTCATTCCACTGGGGCTATTGCCTCTTGTAGTGCCTTCTTCAAGAGGTCGGACACCAATTCCATCCTTCAAGCTGCTACTTTGTCTTCAATGCATACCTTTACTAAGCATTGTAAGTTGGATATGGTTTCCAAGGGCAGAGCATGTTTTGCTGAAACTGTTTTATGTGGGTTTGAGGGCTGTTCTCAGCCTTCCACCTCACATTCTGTTTCTTGAGCTTTTTTATTCTCTCTTCTGTTTATACTGCAACAGTGACATAGAAGGACATAGTACAATTGTGTAAAATCTTACCATAACAGTGAATGTCCTTCTCTTCACTGTTGCAGTAGTCACTCCCTCCAACCCCCTCTTGTTTGTCCTGGTTTTTGTTTTAGATTCCCTTCTAGCTGATGGTTCCTCTTTTTCTACTGCTTTGTTTCCTTCTGGATGTTCATGGATTCCTTTGTACTTTGGAGACTGTTCTCTTCTGGGCAATTCAGTTCTGGGTGGTTGTGTCCATACATCCTTTTTATGCAGTACGTTCTGTGTGGAAAGCATAAATGTGATGTACGGCACACACAAGATGGTTAGGCTTTTATATACTGCTGGTATGTTGGGCTGTCCTGGGTGGGAGATCCCACTGCAGCAGTGAAGAGAATGACATCTACTGTTATGGTAAGATTTTACACAATTGTACTTTTCTTTTGCACTGATCTTTTAGTCTAAGCTGTATGCTTCTTATGGCTCATTTTCAAACCCAGTAGTAGCTCTGGCTATTCTCAGCAAATTTCTCCTGATCATTCTCATTTAGAAAGTTCATAAATATTGTATCCAGAGGTTGATTTCTTGTGTTCACAGGCATTTACTCGGCATACATTTTTGATGAATATAGAGAATATTAACACGAGTAATTTTATTGTACTTGTAAAGGTATTAGTTGCCTCAGTTAAACAGTCATACTGTATATCCCAGGAATGAGTTTACAAATAGTCATCTAATCATTGAGGCTGGATTTAAAGATGGTTAAGATGCTGCTTTGTTTGACATGCAGGGAAAGTCTATTTTATAGGTAGGGGGTTTGCAGCAGCAGGTCCTATTTATGTGCCATTGAAGATTAAGATCTTTGGTGTATGTGTTTATAGTGCCAGCAGTCATGAGAAGTTGGAGGAGGTTGAATAAGTGCAGGGTCTTCCATGACATGTAGCACCATGCAAGGTGCCTGAGTTGGAGAAGTAGTGAGAGGGCTTTTAATCTGCTAGGGTAGCTCAGGATGCTTATTTCACTCATTTTGTGTGTGTTTGTTTTTTTGTTTTTTTTTTTTTTTTGTTTTTTTTTTTTTAAGTTAGAAATCTGTGGGGCTTTTCTAGTTTTCTAGTTGAGTCAGGTATTTGGAGACAAAGACAAACTGGGCATTATTTCTGATGGTAAGCCTAATAAAGGCTATATAGAGGGGGAACTATGACTTCCTCAAGTCTAGAGGAAATGCCTTTAGAAATTAACTCTGCCAGGTAGAATGATTTCCTGTGACTGAAACATAATAGTGGAAAGGCAGTTCTTTATCAGTGAAGGTACCCGTTTCTCTAATGGATGTCCGTTTTAAGGGAATGTCCTCAGTACAGTATGAACTAAGGATTTCTTGCTTACCAGCAAAAGCACATATATTTTTTGGCATTAAGGTTGAGCCTGCGTTTAGTATACTAGGTGCTGGTGCCCTTGCCCTTGTTGGAATAGCTCAATACCAGTATGGGAAATTGCAGTAGCACCCAGTTAGCAGCCAGTAACAAACTTGGTTAGCCATAGGCCTTTGAACTCTGGCTTGCTGTTGAAAAAGTCGTTGCCAAAGAGGAGAAGGGTATGTCTTTTGTGTGAAAGAGGTACCTTCACCCCCTGTGGGTTCTAAGAGTTAATATTAATTTGTGTGAACTTAGTAATGATACTTGCTTTAGGGGATTATATCAGTGGCTTTAGCTAGGTAAAGATAGGCACTGTGGACAAATGCTTGTCCATGGTTGCAGCAAGCCTTTGAAAGAAATTGATTAGATCAAGTAGGCAGGATCTGCCTTTCAGTAAAGCTAAATTGCTTTAGATCAAGGGACTGAGGACTACCTTAGTTTTTAGTATAAATTCAGTTGTGTATATAAACACTTTACGGACACTAATAGTGAGAGTTAATGGTTTACTTACCAGCCTTATGTAGTGGAACAAACATGGCAGTCCTCCAGATGTCTGTTACATAGCCAGTGGAAACTGAGGTTGAGAAAGTTCAGGAGGGGATACAGAAAGCTATGTTTGGTGCTTACTAGGAGGCAGCTAAGTATGCTGTCAGAATACATGGAAGTGGTAGTTAGTTTTACGTAGTGGTTATAGGATTTGGCTTAGTTTTGCTGTAATTCAAAGGTTGTCTGATATTTGTCAGCCTGGGAGGATATGATTGACAGACCATGCTGCTTTGCCAGGGATGGCCTGCACCTGTTCCCGCTAGTGTTTTGATTATTGGTAGAGACATTATAGGTCCATAGGTTCATAGGTTCGTACTAGGCTATCTGCCCTAGGGCATTTATAAGCCTAGCCAGAGTGTATGTGGCTTACACCACCCCTTAGGATGAGAATACTACGCCCTTTTAGGGTTTAGTTTACTATGCCTCTGTCTAGTAGTGACAAAGAGATGACCCCCGGGGTAAACCTACGATCTCCCATCCACTCGTCGAGATTTCTCTTGAATAGAGTCAGTGAGGGGCTCTGCCTAACATGGACTGGGATTCTGTTCCAGAGTGTAGGGAGCCTCTGGGTTATGAATCTGTCCCTCCAGCACATTCTATTTATTTCTGTGTTGAGGTTTAAGTCACTTGTTCTCGTGGCTCTGATGGATTTGGATTTTCTGAGGTGGAGCATGTCCATTAATTCAGGATTGGACATGGCCTTGTACGTCAGGCACAGATCACCTCTGAGTAGGCGGTATGCGACTGAATAGAGCTGGAGTTTTTTCAGTCGGGCAGCATATGACATATGTTTAAGACCCTTTATCCTCTTGGTGAGGAACTTTTGGGGTCTTTCCAACTGCTGCAGGTGTCGGGTGAGATATATCCCAAATGGGGCATTGTACTCCATCATTGGCCTGATAAGAGAAGAGTACAGGGGCACAATGACATCTCTTGATCTAGATGTGAAACCCTTCATGATAAGGTGGGCAATATAGAAGGTCTTCCTAACCACATTGGCAATGTGAGTGTCAAATGAGAGGTTACTGTCAACCTGGGTCCCTAGATCCCTGATTACCTCTTCCGTACTTAATGGATTACCGCCTATGTGGTAATTTGTCGGTACCTTGTTTTTCCCAAAGGGAATGACTATACATTTTTTGGCGTTTAGCTTAAGGCCATGGCTCTGGCACCAATTATCCGTTTCTATGAGGCCTCTCTGAAGGATGTTTGTGTCCGCTGGAGTATCAATTATGGCGCCCAGTTTGCAGTCATCTGCGAACTTTGTCAGCCACAATCCTCCTATGTTTGCCTGTACCTCGGAAAAATAAATGCCGAACAAGAGGGGTCCCAGGACTGAGCCCTGTGGGACACCGCTTGTGACTGGCTTAGAGTCTGACATAGCTCCAGCAACTCTGACCCTGTGGGTTCTGTCCTTGAGCCAGTTTGCAACCCATCTTGTGACATATGGGTTTACATTTAAGCTGGTGAGTTTGTCTATGATGCCCGAGTGGGGTATTGTGTCAAAGGCTTTTGCAAGGTCAAGGTAGGCTGTGTGAACTGCCTTACCCTCATCAGTGGCCTTAGTGACTGTTTGAAGCAAGTCGACCAAGTTCAGAAGGCAGGATCTGCCCTTGACAAAGCCAAATTGGGTAGGATCCAATGTCTGTAGGTCCCCAATGTCTTTGTTTATGAGTTCCATAATGATCCTCTCCATAGCTTTGCAGACCAGGCTCGTCAGGCTTATGGGGCGGTAATTTCCAGGGTCCGTAGAAGCACTGCCTTTGTGAAGTGGGACCACTGTTGCCGTACGCCACTCTTTGGGTACGTATCCTGTGGTAAGGCTAAGATTAAACAGCAGCCTTATGTGTGGGTTTAGTTCCTCTTGGAGTTCATGTAGCACACAGCCCGGGACACCATCCAGTCCCACTGATGCTGTGTTTTTAGCTTTAGAGAGGGCGGCTGTCACCTGGGCATCTGAGATGTTAGGGAGGCTACACACTGCTGGGATAGTTATTTCTCCTTTTAGGGGGGAGGGGGAGGAGAAATTTGCACTGAACCTGTCTGCCAGAATGTTGGCAATGTCAGTGGGCTCAGTGTATTTTGTGTCATTTTGGACTAACTCTGAGCATATCTGGGAGTTTCCACCCAGGTTTCTAACATAGCTAAAGAAGGCCTTGTGATTGTCTTTTGTGTCATTTGCGATTTTTCTCTCAAAGTTGGCCTTGGATGATTTTATGAGTGATCGTAGCTTTTTGCTAGTACTGATCAGAGATGCCTTTCCTTTTACGGATTTTGCTCTGTCATGTAGTAGCTTTCTCCTTCTGTTGTAAAGTTTGTTTATGGCTGGGGTCCACCAGACCGGTCGCCTGCCTTTGGGGGAATGGGTCTTGGTTTTATTTGGGATTGCATGATCCATGCATTCTTGAAGGTGCCCATAGAAGGCATTTGCAAAGGATTCAGCAGTGTGGGTTGTGGTTTCCACTGGCCCAGGGGCCTTGAAAGATACCACTTCAGTCTTAAGAAGTGTGAAGTTTGCTTTTGAGAAGTTCTTCACTGTGGTCTTTTGTGCAGGGGGTGGGGGCGGGATGTGGATTTCCAGTGAGATTAATTTATGGTCTGATCTTACCAAAGAGGGATGTACTTCCGGTGTGGAGCATTTTGTCCCCATGTTTGTGATGATCAGGTCTAGTATATTGTCTCCTCTTGTGGGAATGGTGACTAGTTGTTCCATTGCATTTGAGTTTATGAATTCTAAGAACCTTTGGGCTAGAGTGTTGGGGCTTGAGTAATGTTCCCAGTCTATGTTTGGGTAGTTGAAGTCTCCCAAAATGATGGTATTTGGAGAGACATTCATACTCTCCAGTGTCTTCAGGAAGGCTGTGTGGGGTTCCTGAGTTTGAGAGGGTGGTCTGTAGCATGCTACAAACTGTAAGGCAGTTTTGCCTATGGTTAGTTGCACCTGGATAGTCTCCGATGCTTCGTGCGTTGCCACTAACCTGGAGGTGTGGGTATCTTTGATGAAAATGGATACTCCCCTCCTTTTGTGGTTCTGCCCAAGTTTTGGAACCGGAAAGCATGATATGAGGTAAAACCTGATAGTGCTGGGGTGCTCTCAGGAGCCTTGAACCAGGTTTCAGTCACTGCACAGACATCGATGTTCTCCATACTGAGGAGGGCTTCGAGGGCGTGCATCTTGAGGTTTAGACTTCTGGCATTGAGCAGCATTACCCTTAGTTTTTTTCCACTTGTGTTTTCTAGGGAGGTAGGTTTGTCATTTGAGCCTTGCCTAAAAAAGGCACTATGGGGGTGGCAAGAGCCTTGGCCAATATCCGGAAGCCCAGGGGTGACAGGTGCAAACCATCCCTTGCGAAGCAGTGTGGCTTGTCAAGCATGTCATCCCAAGCAGACAGACACTGGATCCCCTTAGAATGACACCAGTAATTAAGCCAATTGTTAAAACTGATCATTTTGTCTTTGTACTGTGGCATCATTCTTGGTGAGGGTAAGATGCTGCTCAGGGTCAGGGTCATACCGGCCTGGGCTACATAATCAGAGAGCTCCTCTATGTCTCTTTTCATGTAGTCCAGGGAGGTACGTCTCAGGTCGTTCACACCTGCATGTACAATGACTGAGTCATATTTGTACTTGCTGTGGAGTGACCTGAGTGGTTGTGTTATGTGGCGGATTCTAGCTCCCGACAGGCAGCTTACTGTGACCCTCTCCTTGTTCAGTCTGGTGAGCGGGACGTCAGTGTGCCTGACTATGGAGTCACCTATTACAAGTGTGTCTGGCATGTTGTTTGGCCTTAAGGGCTGTGACTGTTTAGCACACTGGCTTTGTGAACTATGTGTTGCATTTGCTATGTCTTGAGGTGGTAGTTGCTTGGGTGTCTGCTTTGGAGGCCTCTGTTGTTTTGGTAGATTTTTAATCAGCGCCTCCGAGTATGTTTTTGTGTGTTTATGTGTTTGGTTTGCAGTTGTGATAGTTCTATGTGAGACTGGGTTTGTGGTCTGCGTGGTTACCTTCTCCTCCTGACTGGTCTTGCCAGTACTGAATTGAGAGAGCTCAGCCTCCAGTTTGGCTATATAGTTGCATCTCTCGCATATATTTGTATTTGTTGGGAGGAGGAGAGGGTTGTCTGTGTACATGAGGCAATTGTAACATTGCCTCAAGATTCCCAGATTCACCAGCTGAACAGGAGAGGACGCTAGCAACTGACCCTTCGACATGCTAGAAATAGTGAAAAAGATTGCTGTGTAACTGAGTCAGAAAGGACCTATAGGGAAAAGGGTACTCAACAGAATTTAGGTGAATGAAGTACTTTTCGTTTGTTTAAGAGTGCTTTACCTGTATACAAAATGCTTTAGGAGCAAGTGCTGAGCTTTTCAGATAGAGTATAGGCTGTTTAGATTGCAAGTAGAACAGTTCTAAGGGAAAAATTGAATAGCAGACTTGGCGGAGCCAGAAAAAGTTTAACCTTGTTTAACCAAGTTTAACCTTGTTTAACCGGCGCTGCGCTATGCGCACGACTGCGCAAATCCGTGCAAAGGCGGATTTTAAGCAGTGAACTACAAAAGAGCTAGGAATGGTCCCAAACAACCAATTACTAACAGCTTCTTGTGCTGAGGTCACTTCCCCCAAGGATAGGTAGGCTGCTCACGGCTCCCCACTCCCACTGGTGAGCAAAGAAACTTCCTTTTATCCAAGTAAGGTAATGGACAACACAGGAACTACACCACAGCCCAGAATACAGCAATGCCTGTATACTGGTCTAAACTAGTCGAAAAAGGCGGGAAAACAAGGATTATTTTTTTGTTTTTTGGGGGGTTTTTTGCAGAAATACACAGAAAATGCAGAGACAGTGATAAATTAATTACACAGGCTAGCACACTTTAGTGGGCAGCCTCCACAGTTCAGTTAAACAAACAAACAAGCAAACTTTAAACTAAATTCGACTAAATGTAACTTTAAGTGCAGTTATCTATCTCAATAGTGCTGGTTTTAGGCCGTGCCAACCTGGTAAACCTACCAACGTAATGCAACAAGCAAAGGAAAATATGAAGGTGTTAATGATCAATGCTAGGAGTCTGAACAAGAAACCCCACTCTCTAAAAGTCATTCTCACCCTGAAAAACATTGACTTCTGTGTAGTGACCGAGACATGGTGTAAAATAGTGGAGACCACTCCAGCTATGCAGGGGTATAACTCTTTCCATACATTTAGACCAGCTACTGTGTAGGAGGGGAAGAAAGGTGAAGGTGTATCAGTCTACATCCAGAAGAGACTCGCATCAAGGCTGGTAAAGCAACATGATACACTAGAGTTCTTCATGCCCAAATAACCATCAGAAAGTTCCCGTGCCATATATTCGCTAAATATAGAACTCCCTCTATGACAAAAAGAAAGCCGCAATGCCTATCTACAGGAACTAGAATCACTTAATATTAAACTCAGTTTTCCTAGGTGATCTAAACTATCCAACTATAGACTGGGGAACCTACACCACCACTAGTGCACAAGCACAGATTCCTGGACTTTGTCAATAAAAATGTCTTACAGACTAGGGAGAATAACATCTTGGATTCTGTCCCTACTAATATGAGAGAATCTTGCACCATCCCTTGTGCATCTTCATCACTTATTAGGTCTGACCGTAAACAGTGTCATTAAAAATAAAACTGAAACCAGAGATCCCTTCCACCCTAGATGCCTTTAGAAACTACCTACTCCGAAGTGATACATTGCCAAGTTTCATATCCCCACCAAACCCCATTAACTCCGCTGAATAGACAGAAATGTACAACACCACACTATACCAGTATGTAAACAGCTGCATATGTCCTGTCAGACTAAGTGCAGGACAAACCCCAAGAACAAAACCACATAATGGAACCATAGTATTAACAAGCTTTATAATAAAAGGAAAATAATTTTGACCAAAAATAAGAAGAGGAATTCCCAGAATGTTAGAGCCATTGTCACTGAAATAAACAAACAACTCAGGAGCTTAATAAAATCCACCAAAGCAAAGTCTGAGGCTAAAATAGTTACCCAAACCAAAGATAATCGCAGGGCATTTTTTTGTTACATTCGTAATGTCAAAAGCACAATGCAGCAGTGTACTGAGCTGATTGTGAATGATGTTACCTACACTGAGATTGAAGATGTAGCTAACCTACTGAATAATAAATTTAGCTCGAACTTCACCCCCTATCTCCCCTACTTCCGTCCCTCAAGATATACCTGAAAATGGCTCACCTCCAGCTATCACACAAGACCAAGGCCTAAAAGTGCTATCTAAAGCATAAAAATACTGCATAGATGGCTCCTGACAATATTCCTGGATACATCTTAAATAGCATGAAGCACAGTTTAGCCACACCCCCTAACAACACAGGTCAGTCTCAGCCTCCATACAGATTTGTTTACCAAGCAAATGGAGAACAGCTACAGATGTCGTTCCATTTCAGTGTTGCAGTATTCATATGGATTATGGATCTCTGCCTAGGGCAGCCTGATGTCCGGCCAGTATGCCAAAGCCATAGGTTGCTTTAAGGTATGCCATACACCAAATGTATGCTCTTTGTATAGAGTAGGACATAAAGGTGATGTCCAGACATACCATCCTCAGAACTTCTTTGCCACCTGTCCGGACACCATCTCTTGATGTTCGGTCTGAACACTTATGTTATCTTGCTGGTTTCACAGAACCGTTGAAGATGAGTTCCCTATTGGGGTTCCTTTTTTACTTGTTTTTTTGTTACTTGTGGGGCTTCTTGTCATCCAAGAAGGTAAATGTCAGTGTGGGAGACACATTCCCCATAAAGATCACCACGAACAATGAGTGTTTTGCCTTGGTGCCTCGCCCGATCATATGTCCTGTTCTGTCTGTCAGGCTTTTGTACCTAAAAGTTTGCTTAGTAGACTTTCTTCTTTAACGCTGTACCTTGAGAATCAGTGACTTAAGCTTCTCTGGAAATATATGATGGAGGGAACTTGCCACCCTGAGGGACAGCCATCTGGTAAGAAGGCCAAGAAGCCTAGGCCTGAATCTTCTGCTGTCCAGCCTCTGCTGGACATTTCTGTTGAGGTGAGTGAATGCCCAGATGTTCACCCGGCTTTGTTGTTGGATTTCTCTGTCATGACTGGGTTGGAGGCCTGCGGGGATCTGACTTTATGCACATCTGAGGAGGCTTTGCAGACGTCCATTTCAGACGTTCAGGGGGAACCATGGTTGATCATTCCTGAGGGGCCTAGGGGTGGTCCACAGATTTTAGACAGAGAAGAAGTCTCTACTACTATTATTGAATGCTGTACTGGGTTAAATCCTTCCACGTTTTATAAGGCAGACATCCCATTAAAGAAAAATCAAAAAACTAAACCTGTTTCTCCTGCCCCTAAGGGTTCACCGAGTGAGTGGCAGACCTTGACTCAGGGTTTGTTTAGTGCTTTTATGGCATTGAAACCTCCTCAGGATGTTTCTGTACCAGCTCCCCCCTTGGTCCCCTGCTCCACTTAAAAGGGAGCAGGATTACTCTGAGGAGGAGTTGGATTCTGAAGAGGAATCCCTTACTTACTCTTGTCAGATTATTTCTCTGTTGCATTGTGGGTCAGAGGAAGAAGAATTTACCAGTCCTGGTACTATCTTTGAAGATACTTCTTTTGGGGATGCAGTCTCCAGGATAATAGAGTTCTTTAAATGGGATTGTGCTCAGGTCTCCAAGATTCATAAGAGGTACTATGAATTGCTGCAGTTGAAATCTCATAAACCTGCTGTTCCTCCTGTTTTAGCTGCTTTGTTGGATGCGTTTTCCTATGTCTCTAAAGCTCAAGACTCTCAGTCCCCTGCTGCCAAGAAACCTGATAGGTATTGTTAGGGTGCCTGAGGACTGCAAATTTTTGTACAAGTGTCTTGCTACTGACCCCTCAGTGGTGTCTGTAGCCTCTGACAAGCTCTCTCAGTTGCTTCCTTCACCTAAGTTACTGCCCTCTGACAAAGACAGCAGAAGCATGGAAAGGCTAGGTAAGGAGGCCTCGGCTACCTTGGCTTTTAGGGCTGTTAATTATCAGATGAATATATCCAGGTACATGTTGGCTGTCCTATCCCAGGCTTGTCAGGTTATTTTTGATCTTCCAGACTGAGGGTAAAAATTCTGCTCATTCCCTGTTAGGGATTTCCTCTCAGGTGGCTTGTTTATTCCATCCAGTGTAGTTAAGCTGCAACAGATGCTTCTTCTAGGTGTGCTGCTTTTGGGTCACTGATGAGGAGGTATTCTTGGCTTCAGCTTCAAACTTTGCCTGATGATATCAAGGCTAATCTATCGCTACTATTTTCTTACTTTTTCTTTCTCCTTTAACCAAACAAAAAAAAACTCTATCTTTGTTCCTAGTGAGTGAGTGAGTGTGTGTGTTTGTGTTTGTTTGTGTTTGTTTGTGTGTGTTTGTGTTTGTGTGTGTTTGTGTTTGTGTGTGTTTGTGTGTGTGTGTGTTTGTGTGTGTGTGTGTGTGTGTGTGTGTGTGTGAGAGAGTGTGCGCGCGCGTTGATCTATTTGGTATTATGGCTGACAAGTCAGAATCTCCAGTCAAATCCTCTAAGGGCACATTGGGGGTTTAAAAGGTGCCAAAAATGTGAAAGAAAAATGCCCAATTCAGACGGGCATATCCTTTGCATTTATTGCTTAGGAAAACTTCATCTACAAGGGAACTTTTCAGTCTGCCATGTTTTTTCTGCCAGGATGCTAACCGAACGGAAAAACAAGTTAATTCTTAAAGGTCTGCTTAAAAGTGATTTTGAGGAGGCCATTTCTGGCTCCAAAATAGAAGCCAGTTCATCATCTTCCTCATCCTCCTCTTATAAGAAACGACCTTCTTCGGCTCCCAGTATCTCAGAACCGCCCAAGAAGGTTTCTAAACAACTTTCAGTGTGAAGAGTTCCACAGCACTGAATGGCAAAGATTCGACACCTACCAAGACTTCAGAATCGACCTTAAGTACCTCGGCACTGAGAGATACATCTGTACCAGAGCAGTCACAGCTAATTTTTCTCTCGAGATCCAGATATTCTCCATCTGTTAATCCTATCAAAGATAGACCACCAAGCCGCTTTGTCGATCTGAGACCCTCTAGGTCTCCATCGACTGCTTCAGTTCGGTCCACTAAGAGTTTCCCTGAAGCCGATATCATGAGACTGGTGGATCAGCTCCTGATGACAAGGGGATTGTCTTTGGTTCATAGCTAAGCTGGCATCAGAACTGACTGCACTGTGACACCATCCGTTCTTCCTCCTCCAAGTCCAACTGAGTCATTGGAGCCCTCGATTCTGACATTCCCAGCATTGACTGCCTCATTTCCAGTAGCAACTTCTTCTACAGAACCGAGAATTGCCTTGAGTTCCTCTGGGCCTTCAGCACCGGAGGCCTCCCGGGGTCGAGACTACCTGGCCGGTTCCAAGGTGCATGGATTGACTTCTTTAATTTTGGAGCCATCCATGTCCCTTGGTGCCTCAGCTTTCATAGGATTGACCCAGGCTTCGGGTTCGGGGGTCACCTCCTCAGTGCAGGGTGGGACATCTGTTCCAAAGGAGTCTATTTCGGATGTTCATCGTGCATACAGCTGCAGTCATAACAGATGGGTTATCCTGCCGTCAGGCGGGTCCTCGGTCGGCCGAATTCCAAAGTCTAGGTCCAGCGTCGGTTGTCGTCGCTTCTTCCCTGACGTCAGTGTGGCAGGGGTATAAAAGAACCAGCCAACGCCATCTTCTTCAGTCTTTCTTGCCGCGCGGTGCCTGAAGCAGAAGCAGTTCGCAAGTGCCGGTCGGCCAGCTCCTGAGATTTACGAAAATATTTCAGCTGAAGTCTTCTTGAAAGCCAAGTACCCCGTTGGGGAAAATTTTCTTGCCTCAGACAATGACGATGTCAGACAAAGTTAATAATTGCATTTCATGTGGGAAGCAAATACCGCATAAGGATTTCCATTCTTTCTGTATTCCTTGCTTAGGCCCAGACCACGACGTCACGGCCTGCTGTTTTTGTGCTAGATTCAACAAACGCACTATTAAGCATCGGGCGGAGTTCGCCCAACACTATTTTGGTAAAAAATTTAATTACATTATGTCGTCGGAAACTCCAGTTTTGAGTAAAAGACGCAAAGATAAGGACCGACATACAAGGTCCGCGACTTCTACCGACACCACGCTAATGCCTACTACCGGTGCTCCGGTTCTCAGCGAGGCACCTATGCAGCCCCTGAGTACCGATGACGCTTCTTTAGCGGTGTCTTCTGTGCCCGAGGTCGCAGGCTCCTCGGCCCCCACTCCAACTACAGATACCGACGCCACTCTTGGCGGGGAAACTCAGAGTTTAGACAGGCCTGCCTCTTCTCAAGGTGTCTTCAGGCCTTCCTCCTTTTCCATTAAAGCTTTCACAAAATCTAAAGCAGCCATGAAAACTAAAAGACAAGGTCCACAGAGCCCCTCTCAAGGCCCCATGCCTAAAAAACAGATGCTCAAAATGGCTGAGGATTTGATTACTCTTATCAGGGGTTCCCAACCCCCCTCAGACAAAAGGCCCAGATTGGAGGAAGACTACCCTTCCTCAGATCAAGCCTCTATTACCTCAGAACATTCTGAGGACCAGTAATATTCATATTCCCCTTTTGAAGACTCTGATGCTGAGGAGTCCATTCCCTCGGTCTCCCCCCCTGAGGACTATTCTTTTGGGGAAACCTTACATACCTTAAGGGAACACTTCCACTGGGAAGGCCATGATTACTCAGATTCCCAGAAAAGGCTCAGGGATTTTCTCTTGCTTCCCCAGCACAGGCCTCTGGCTATCCCTCCTGTCTTGGATATATTAGATGATGTGTACACAGAAGCCAGCCTCAACCCAGATTCTTTACCTCCAGCTCCTGTTAAGCCTGGCAGGTATTACCGGGTTCCTGATTCACACCAGTTCCTATGCAAAAGCCATGCTGCTGACCCAGAAACTATTTCACAGGGTCCCAAGGGAATTAAGGCCTCTACTGCCAAAAACCCATTACCTTCAGAGAGAGATTCCAGAGCTTTAGAAAGGTGGGGGAAAAAGGTGTACACCTCGGCCACTTTAACCATGAGGGCATTAAACTGTCAGATGTTCTTCGTGTTTCACTGTTGCAGTCGTAACTGTAGGGTGCTCCTGCCGGCAGGCAGCCCGAGGTCGGCCAGAATCCCAAAGTCTGGGTCCGGCGTCGGCTGTATAAGCTAGTATCCTGACGTCAGTACACCTTGGTACATAGCCCTCAGCCGACGCCATCTTCTCCAGTCTTTCTTGCCGTGCGGTGGAAAGCAGCTCGCAAAACGTTGGTTGGCGATTTTCGAACAGCGTATTTGGTTGTTGTCAGTCCAAAGTTGTTACTTCTCTTCTCAAAGCTAAGTACCCCGTTATCTTTTTCTTGTTCCTCCGATGTCAGAAAAAGTTAATAATTGTATAGCGTGTGGGAAACAAATACCTCATAAAGATTTCCACTCTTACTGTCTACCTTGCTTAGGCCCTGACCACGACGTTTCTTGTTGTCGGTTCTGTGCCAGGTTCAACTCTCGTACTATCAAGCGCAGGTACGATTGGGCTTTAAATTATTTTGGCAGACGCTTCAATTATAGAATGTCGTCGGACACTACCGGAGTTCAAAAGAAGCGCAAAGACAAAGACAGGCCTCCGAGGTCCAAACAGGACTCGTTGCAGCTGGAGCCAGCGTCCGGTTCGGCTGTCGTCAGTGAGGCGCTTTTGCAGCCCCTGTCGTCCGCCACTTCTGAACCGATGGCCGATACGGACTCCCATGGGGAGCCATCAAGGCCCACTATTTTATCTGCTGCAGGACCTTCGGACGTCGCTCCTTCAGATGGGTCCGGAACCGCTATGCAGGTACCGGCTTCTGAGGGGGTTTTCAGGCCTACTCACATCACTATTTCAAAGGCAAAGACAAAGACTCCTACTAAGTCTAAAGTTCCAGCTCAAGCTGCTTCTGAATCCACTCCCAAGGCACAAAAACAATTATTGAGGATGGCTGAAGATTTGCTTACAATGATTAGGGGTTCTCACCCCCCTCCTGAGAAAAGGCCTCGACAGGATGTTACTCTGGATTCCTCTGACCAGGCTTCTGTATCTTCTGTTTCTTCCTCTGATCAGGACTATTCCTTTCCCCTTATGAGGATTCGGATGCTGAGGATTCTTTGCCCTCGGCCTCTCCGCCTGAGGATTTTTCTTTTGGGGAAACCTTGCATGAGATGAGGGAACATTTTCATTGGGAAGGACAGGAATATTCTGCTTCCAAAAAGAGGCTTAGAGAATTTCTTCTTCTTCCTCAGCATAGGCCTTTAGCTATCCCTCCTGTCTTGGACATTGTAGATGATGCTTTTCTGAGGCTAATTTGAATCCTGATTCCATGCCTCCTGCTCCTTCTAAGCCTGATAGATTTTATAGGGTTCCTGACTCTCATTTATTTTTATTTAAAACCCTTCTGCAGATCCTGAAACTATTTCTCAGGGCTCTAAGGCTGCTAAGGTTGCTACTTCTAAAAATCCTATTCCCTCTGAGAAGGATTCTCGTGCTTTAGACAGGTGGGGAAAAAGGTATATACTTCTGCTACCCTGTCTGTAAGGGCTTTAAATTGCCAGTTTCATATGTTTAAATATCAGCAATTTCTTTTGTCTGTTTTAAAGCAAAAGCTTGCTTCCCTTCCTGCTTGTGCAGAAGATAAGGAACTTCAGGATGTTTTGCATGCTACTGAACAGGTTAACAAGCATAGCTTACATTGTGGTTTTGATGCTTTGGATGCTTCTTGCAGGGCTGCTGCCTCTGGTACTGTGATTAGGAGACATGCCTGGCTTCGTGAACAAAGTTTACCTGAACAGGTTAAGGCTAAGTTATTAGATGCCCCTGTTCAACAAGATGTTCTTTTGGTTCTAAGGCTGAGGAAGTTATTAAAAAGATGGAAGAAAAGGCAAAGTCCATGCAGACTGTAAAAGATTTCTTGCAAGTTCAGCCTCCTAGATTTTCCAGGAATTGGCCCTCTAAAAATTGGTCCTTTCCCACGTCTGACAGGCCTCAAAGGGGAAGATATAGATGCTCCAGAGGTCGTGGTCAAGGCCAGACCTCTTACAGATCTAGACAATGGACTGCTTCTTCACCTAGAAGGGGAGAAGACAGATCCCAATCTCAAAGAAAGCAAACTCAATGACTCTCTCGGTTGGGCTTCAGGTCCCCTTTACCTGGACGCCCCTCTCGGAGGAAAACTGTCACTTTTTTACAGAAATTGGACTCATATTACCCAGGACAGATGGGTATTGGACGTGATTTTAAAAGGTTACAAGTTCCACTTTCACACTTTGCCAAGGACTCACGGTTGGCCAGATCTGCCAAAACTTCAATGGTCAGAGGCCTTAACTCAAGTGGATGCTCTTCTGGCCATGAGAGCCATAGAGCCTGTTCCACTCTCGGAAATGGGAAAAGGGTTTTATTCAAGGCTGTTTCTGGTTCCCAGAAAACAAAACTCATGGAGACCTATTCTGGACCTTTCTGTGTTAAACACCTTTTTGGAAATTCCAAAGTTCAGGATGCTTACTCTGCAACAGCTAATTCCAATGCTCTCTCAGGACGCCTGGATGGTGACATTGGACTTAAAGGAAGCCTATTTGCATATCCCTATCAGACAAGAACGCAGGAAATTCCTCAGGTTCAAGGCAGGTTCGAGGCACTTTCAATTCTCTGTTCTGCCCTTTGGTTTATCTACTGCCCAGAGTCTTCACCAAGTGCCTGGCACCAGTAGTGGCTTACTGCAGACTTCAGGTGATCCAGATTTACCCCTATTTGGACGACTGCCTTATTCAGGCAGACAGCAAAGATCTTCTGCTTCAACATCTGAACTTTGTTCAACGTCTTCTCCTACTACTGGGATTCTCAGTGAACATAAAAAAGTCACATTTGATCCCTTCTCAACAAATGGTATTCTTGGGAGCCCTCTTAAATACAACCTTACAAAGGGCCTACCTCACTCCAGAAAAACAAACTCAGCTGGCTTCTACTTTCAACACCTTGGCAACTCTATCTCAGCTCACTGCAAGGAAATTCCTGCAGGCTCTGGGCTACATGGCTTCCTGCATTCTGTTGATTCCAAACGCAAGGCTTCACATGAGAAAGCTTCAATGGTATCTGAAAAGTGTATGGTCACAGCATTACCACGATCTGGATTTGGGGAGCACACTTTCTAGACAATTGCCAGCAGGGAACCTGGACAAAGGACCATCTTCACTGGCACATCAATCTGAAGGAAATGTTGGCAGTTCAAAATGCCCTTTTAGCCTTCAAAAACCTTTTACAACCAGGGCCTCTGCTAATTCGCACAGACAACACCACGGTCATGTGGTACATCAACAAGCAGGGGGGTTCTCATTCATACCCCCTTTGCAGACTAGCTATGGGTTTATGGGACACAGCTCTAAATTTGAATCTGCATCTCCAGGCTCAATTCATTCCAGGGAAACAGAATCTCTTAGCAGACAACCTGAGCAGAAACATTTCAGATCCTCACGAATGGATGCTAGACATCAACTTGTTCAACAGGATTACTGCAGTTTGGGGATGTCCCCAGATAGATCTGTTTGCATCCCATCTCAATCATCAGCTGCCTCGCTTTTGCACCAGGTCCTTCCACAAAACAGCATGGAGAGTGGATGCCCTGTCCTTCAGCTGGAGAAGCCTTTCAGCATATGCCTTCCCTCCTCTTCCTCTACTGCCTCGGGTACTACTGAAGATAAAGCAGGACAAGCCCAAGTTCCTCATCTTGATTGCTCCAAATTGGCCTCGACAGTTTTGGTATCCAACCTTAAAGCTCCTGTTCTCGGGGCCTCCTTGGATTCTTCCACTGAACCCTTCGCTTCTGTCCCAGCATCAGGGTCAATTACTACATTCCAATCTCAAGACCCTTTGCTTGGCAGCTTGGCTCTTCAAAGGAATTTGATTTCCTCTAGTCTTCCCAAACAAGTTTTGGATGTTCTTTTGGAAGCTAGACGGCCTAGCACTAGGAAATCCTATGCCTCTAAATGGAAGAGGTTTTCTATTTGGATGCAGGACCGAGGTTCTGATCCTCAGGTTCCTGATCTCTCCTCTATTTTGCTTTACCTTTCGGAACTTTTATCTAAAGGACTTTCCTTTTCTTCCATAAAGATTCATGCTTCTGCTATCTCTGCGCATTTCAGTTCTGATCCTCCTGTTTTTTCACATCCTTTGGTGAAGCAGTTCTTGAGAGGGGCTAAAAATTTGCGGCCTCCAAGGACCCCTCCTGTCCCTGCTTGGGATCTTAATTATGTTTTAGAAAAACTTACTTTGCCTCCTTTTGAGCCTGCTGCATCTTCAGATATTAAGTTTCTATCCTGGAAGACTGTTATTTTGTTAGCTTTGACCTCTGCCAGAAGGGTCTCAGAGTTGCAAGCTCTCATGGCTGTGGAACCATACCTTATTTTCCATCAGGACAGAGTATCCTTGAGGACCAATCCTACTTTCATGCCTAAGGTGATTTCGAAAGTGGCTTTGAATCAGACAATTCACCTTCCTACTTTCTTTCCAAATCCTCAAAATAAAGGGGAAAGGATTTTGCATTCATTGGATGTGCACAGACAGTTACGATTTTACTTGGACAAGACTAAAGATTTCAGAAAGTCTAACCAATTGTTTGTTTCTTTTGCCTCCAGTTCTCTTGGAAAACCTATTTCTAAACAAACTATTTCCAAATGGATTGCCTATGGAATCAGATTTTGTTACACTCATCATGGGAAACAGTTCCCAGGGACCATTAGAAGTCATTCTACTAGAGCAGCTGCTACTTCTACAGCTTTCCTCAGAGGAGTCCCTACCAAGGATATCTTGGAAGCTGCCACTTGGAGTTCTGTGCATACTTTTTCCAAGCACTACAATCTCCCCTTGTTTTCTAAGTCTAGGGCAGGCTTTGCCTCTGCTGTCTTGCAGGGTATTCTTGCCTCCCCTTCTTCTGTCTAAAGCCTCCTCCCCCTCTACACTGCTTTGGGATTCCACCCTACAGTTATGACTGCAACAGTGAAACACGAAGAACATAGTACAGTTGTGTACACCTACCATAAATGTAGATGTTCGAGTGTCTTCACTGTTGCAGTCGGGGTTTCCCTCCCTCCTATCCCCTCTTTTTCTCATATTTGTGGTGTATTTGTGTTTCCTTGTTGGATTCATTTTTGTTTTGTTGGGGACTTCTGACATCTAGGGCAAGAAAGGCTGGAGAAGATGGCGTCGGCTGAGGGCTATGTACCAAGGCGTACTGACGTCAGGATACTAGCTTATACAGCCGACGCCGGACCCAGACTTTGGGATTCTGGCCGAGCTCGGGCTGCCTGCCGGCAGGAGCACCCTACAGTTACGACTGCAACAGTGAAGACACTCGAACATCTACATTTATGGTAGGTGTACACAACTGTGCTTTCCTTATGTTAAAGTATCAACAGTTTTTGTTATCTCAGTTGAAAAGCAAAATGACACAACCTGAGCAACCAGATTTAAAGGAGTTGCAGGATTTGTTGCATAGTGCAGAGCAAGTGGGTAAACATACCTTGCAGTGTGGTTTTGATGCTTTAGAGGCCTCATGTAGAGCTGCTGTTACAGGGTCTGTCATACATAGACATGCTTGGCTCAAGGAGCAAACCTTACCAGATCATGTCAAAGCTAAATTACTAGATGCACCTCTTCAAAAAGATGTATTGTTTGGTGTTAAAGCTGAGGAGGTACTAAAGAAAATGGAGGAAAAGGCAAGATCAATGCAAACGGTGAAAGATTTCCTACAGGTACAACCTCCACATTTCAGCAGAAACTGGCCTTCAAAAAATTGGTCCTTTCCAGCCACGGACAGACCTCAAAGAGGCAGATACAGGCGCCCGAGGGGTAGAGGGCAATCTCAAGGATCATTCAGAGCCAGACAATGGCAAGCACCTACACCAAGAGGTGGAGAAGATAGATCACAGTCATTCAGAAAGCAGACACAATGACTTTACCCTTTGCATGCCAAGCAAAGCTTTAATGGCAGCACCTTCAGGTGGAAAACTGGCATTATTTTTCAAAAAATTGGCATATTGTCACAAAAGACAAATGGATCCTGGACATTATAGACAGAGGCTACAGATTCCACTTTCACACCCTTCCAAAAATGAGAGGCATGCCAAACCTGCCACAAAATCAAAGGGCAGAGGCACAAAAACAAATTTCAGCTCTCATGGACATGAAACCTATTCAAGAGGTACCTGCAAAAGAACAGGGTCAAGGTTTTTATTCCAGACTATTCCTGGTACCAAGGAAGGACAAAGATTGGAGACCTATTTTGGACCTATCCATCCTAAACACATATTTACTGCACTAAAAATTCAAGATGCTCACATTACAGCAGCTTCTTCCCATGCTGGGCAAGGAGTCTTGGCTGGTAACATTGGACCTCAAGGAGGCAAACCTACATGTCCCTATCAGACAAGATTGCAGAAGATACCTCAGATTTCTTGCAGGTTCAACCCATTATCAATTCTCTGCATTGCCCTTTGGCTTATCTACTGCGCCCAGAGTGTTTACGAAATGCCTGGCATCAGTAATTGCCTTCTGCAGACTTCAAGGGATACAAATATACCCATATCTGGACGACTGCCTGATCCAAGCGGACAGCAAGCACATACTTCTGAAACACCTGGCGTTTGTAATAAAATTGTTGAACGTTCTGGGATACACAGTCAACAAAAAGAAATCAAAACTAATACCCTCTCAGACAATAATTTTCCTGGTTGCCAGCTTGAATACAAACACCCAGATGGCCTACCTCACGCCAGAGAAGCAAGGGCAACTATCTCAATACTTCAGCAAAATGGCAACCTTCACCAGGCTGACTGCAAGGAAAATCCTGCAGGCTCTGGGATTCATGGCATCTTGCATCCTGCTGATCCCATGTGCAAAGCTGCATATGAGGAAACTTCAGTGGTACCTAAAAAACTTATGGTCTCAACACAGCCACAGTTTGGAAACGATTATACCACTCATTCCATGTCTTCAAAAGGAATTTCTGTGGTGGGCTCAAGCATGCCAAAGAAACATAGGTCTCCCCTTCTGCATGCCTCAAGCAAATCAAATCATCACAACAGACGCTTCGGACTACGCCTGGGGGTGCACATGAAAGATCAGTGCATTCAGGGCAAATAGTCCCAAAAAGAGAAGCACCTACACATCAATCAAAAGGAAATGCTAGCAGTACAAAATGCTATTATGGTCTTCAAAGATCTACTGCATCCAGGCCAGCTATTGATAAGGACAGACAACACCACAGTAATGTGGTACATAAACAAACAGGGAGGAACTCATTCATATCCCCTGTGCAGACTAGCCATGTCCCTTTGGAACACGGCTCTGGAATTGCAAATCCAACTTCAAGCACAATTCCTGCCAGGGAAGGAAAACACACTGGCAGACAACCTAAGCAGAAATATGACAGATCCACACGAATGGAAGTTGCATCCTCAAGTTTTCGCAAAGATAATTCAGGCATGGGGACAGCCAGACATAGATCTCTTTGCTACCCACAGAAATTACCAACTGAAAAAATTTTGCTCAAGGACCTATCATCCACAGGCCTGGAAAGTGGACGCACTTTCTTTCAATTGGACAACATTGACAGTCTATGCCTTTCCAGCTCTCCCTCTGCTGCCCAAAGTTCTATTAAAAGCCAGAGCAGAGAGGCCAAACATGATTCTCATTGCTCCAGACTGGCCAAGACAACACTGGTATCCACTCCTGAAGAGCCTGACGCATTCCCCACCATGGATCCTGCCTCTAGTGCCTCTTTTGTTGTCCCAGCACAACTACAAAACCCTTCACAGCCAGCTCAAAACCCTAAATCTAGCTGCATGGAGGATTCCTTGATTTCCCAACAGACCCTCCTCTCCAAGGAGGTGCAGGATGTCATCTTGGAGGCCAGAAGACCTTCTACTAGAAAAGCCTACTCCGCCAAATGGAAACGGTTTTGTGCCTGGAATCAGAAAAAGGGTCAGAATCCTTGGGTACTAAATTTACCTCAAATATTACAGTACCTAGCTGAGATGTTAAACAGTGGACTTTCCTTCTCCTCCATCAAGATCCATGCTTCAGCCATTTCTGCACAATACAACACAGATCCTCCTTTATTCTCTCATCCTCTCTTAAGACAGTTTCTCCGAGGGGCTAAGAATATAAAACCCCCAAGGAAACCACCAGTACCTGCTTGGGACCTCAACTTCATTTTGGAAAAATTGACCCTGCCTCCATTTGAGCCAGCTGCTTCAACAGAACTGCAATATTTGTCATGGAAAACAGCCTTCCTTCTGGCTATCACCTCAGCACACAGGGTTTCGGAACTACAGGCCCTCATGGCTGTGCAACCTTTCATCATTTTCCATCAGGACAGAGTTTCCTTACGAACCAACCCTTCCTTTATGCCAAAGGTAGTATCCAGTGTTGCCTTGAATCAGACTATCCACTTACCTACCTTTTATCCTAACCCACAAAACAAAGGAGAAAGACTACTACATTCCTTGGACATTCACAGACAACTTTGTTATTATTTGGACAGGACAAAGCCATTCAGAAAATCCGAGCAACTATTTGTGTCCTATGCTGCAGGTGCTCAAGGAAAGGCCATCTCCAAACAGACAATCTCAAAATGGATAGCCCACTGCATACGCTTTTGTTACTCATTTCATGGAAAAACTGTGCCTACAAGCATCAGATCTCACTCCACAAGGGCCACAGCTACCTCTGCAGCTTTCCTCAGGGGGGTTCCTACCAAGGACATTTTGGAAGCAGCCACTTGGAGTTCTGTGCACACTTTCTCCAAGCACTATCACCTACCACTATACTCTTAAATCTAGAGCGGGCTTTGCCACAGCAGTCTTGCAGGGCATCCTTGCTCCTCCTAGTTCCACTTAGTGCCTGCCACCCCTTTTTAGCTTTGGGATTCTACCCATCTGTTATGACTGCAGCTGTATGCACGATGAACATAGTACAGTTTTGTACCTACCATAAATGTAGATGTTCAAGTGTTAATACAGCTGCAGTCCAGGTTTCCCTCCCTCCATCCCCTCTTGGGACAGGCCTTATGACAGACACCTCCTCATACAACCTGATTGGGGTATTCTTTTATGGTGTATTTGCTTGCAAACTACTGTTTTTTGATTATTTTACACTGCATGATTACATAAGTTTATGTTTTGCCTTCCTTCTGGGGGCACCTGACATCTGGGGCAAGAAAAACTGAAGAAGATGGCGTCGGCTGGTTCTTTTATACCCCTGCCGCACTGACGTCAGGGAAGAAGTGACGACAACCGATGCCGGACCTAGACTTTGGAATTCGGCCGACCGAGGACCCGCCTGACGGCAGGATAACCCATCTGTTATGATTGCAGCTGTATTAGCACTCCAACATCTACATTTATGGTAGGTACAAAACTGTACTTTCCGGGCTCCCATCCCTCGACGGGGGGGGGGGGGGTTGCAGCCTTCTGAATCATGGAGAAGGCCTTTTCCATTGGGGACTCAGTCTCTGCCATCCCTGTTGGGACAGACTTCCACATCTCCTCGACCTGAGCTTCCATCAGACTCTTCCCCTGGACAGAGGACATAAAAGCCCCAGGAAAGACCTACCTTGGTGGTTTCCCCTTCAGACACTTCCCAGGAACTTCCCCTCAAGGAAGTAGCTGCAAAGAAAAAGGTGCAAGAGGAAGCACTTAGACTTCCTGGAGGAGTCCTTCACTGAAGAATACCGACTTTGATGAAGGGGAAAGTTCCCCCAGGTCATCCCCTGATGAAGTATCCTTCGCGGACATCCTAGAAATCCTTAAACAGAGGGCTGGCTGGTCTTCCATCCAACCTTCCTTGGAGGAGTCTGTATACCTGGAGACTTTTCATGCCCAACCTTCTATCTCTGGGATTCCTTCGTCCACTGATGATCTCATTAAACTGATTTCTCAGCAGGTGTGGAAGATGCCCGACTCCATCAAACCGATCCCTAAGAGACCTGATCATATCCTTTCAGTCCCCACAGAAGAGCAACATTGGCCAAAAGGCATACCCATAGACACCATGGTGATAGCGGCAGCCACAAATAAGTAACTTGCAGAGGAAAGTCTGACTATCCATCCTCCTAACAAGGAGTCTAGGACTGTGGAAAGGTTTGGGATGCATGTTTACACTTCATCGACCTTTGCTTTCAGGTCTTGGAACTCCATGGCACACTTCACAAGGTTACAGAGGGGTCTACTCTGAGCTCTCCGATACCCTCTCAAAAGCAGTAGCTGAAGGGGTACGGGACAAAATTGCCTCTCAGCTTGCCCACCCTTGAAGAGATTTCTAACTCGTCCATGAGGCTGAATGCCCACGCAGCTGAAGGGATGAAGTGCAGCAGGTTCAGGCATAGCCATTAGAAAGCACTCCTCAATGCGCTTGTGTGATTTTGCGGAGCCATTCAAAGCATCATTCATCAATGCTCCTTTTGACGGATCATCCCTTTTTGGTCCCAACGTTAAAGTCACTCTGGCCAGATGTGAAAAAGATGGAAGACTATTTTTGCCATAGGCATATATTTTTCCACTCCTCAGTGGAGACTATGATTTAAAAAAATCTCAGGGGCCTTTCTTGGATTCACGAAGCAAAGACTTTCCCTGGGGCAGAGGGGGAAGTAATGGAAGATGCCGCTCCAGAGGCAGAAGTGGCCCGCAGAACCAGGGGTCCAGAGATTTTTTTCTCTTGTACTTTCTACCAGCACTCCTGAAGGGAGGCCCGATTCCCCTCCTCTGGAGGCAGTCGGGGGATGACTGTCCTTGTAACCAGCCTGCTTGGCAGCTGATAACTTCGGGCAAATGGGTGCAGGGAATCCTATCCAGAGGTTACAAAATCCTACTTTCCATAAATCCAGAACCCGAAAATAGACTCACGGATGTTCCATCAGTCACAGGGAAGCAGCAGTAGCAGAAATTCAAAAACTACTCAACAAAAGAGCCATCCAAAAAGTCCCATCAGACCAAACAGGATCCGGGTTTTACTCAAGGTTCTTTTTAGGGTGCAAGAAAACAAGGGGACTTGGTGACCCATTTTGGATCTCAGCCAGTTCAACAAGGCAGGTTGTCAAACCACATTTCGGATGGTTTTGGTACATTCAGTACTTCCATTTTTGGAAAAAGATGATTGGATGTGCTCTGTAGATCTCTAGGACACGTATTACCACATAGAAATGGACAAATGCTCCAGGAGGTTCCTGTGCTTCTAGCTGAGAGCCAGTCATTTCCAATTGAGAGCACTGCCCTTTGGATTCACTTCAGCCCCCAGGGTGTTCACCAAATGCATGGCAGTGGTAGCAGCTCATCTCAGAATGCAAGGATTTCGGGTTTTTCCATACCTTGACGACTGGCTCCTCACCGCTACTAGCAAGCATCAGTTAAAACTGGCAAGAGATTACATTCTGCATCTCTGTGCATCTGTAGGCATCACAGTAAATTGCAAAAAGTCAAATTTGCAGCCCTCACAACAACTAGAATTCATCAGAGTCCTGTTGGACACTGTTCCAGGAATTGCTTCATTTCCACTGGAAAGACTAAAAAGGATCAGAGCTCAGGTCAGTCAAATTATCCAGAACAGAAGTGTTCCAGCCAGATTAATCCTTCAAGTATTAGGCTTCATGCAGGCCTCAATCACTCTTGTTCCCTTAACAAGATATCACATGTGAATCTTACAATGGTTACTAGCCTCCCAATGGTCTCTAATAGATCAGCCAGTGTCTCACCACATTTCGATTAACAATCACTGCAGATAGGATCTTTCATGGTGGCTCTGTTCCAGTGAGATTCTTTTGGGCTGACCATTCATGCTTCCACAACCCCAAACCATAGTGACCATGGATGCCTCCCAGATAGGGTGGGGGGCATTATCTGGGAAGGACAGTCCAAGGCACGTAGTCCCAACTGGAGGCCAACTTGCATATCAGTATTCTAGAGATGAGGTCAGTGCTGTTAGCGTTGCAAGCATTTTAAGATGCCTTCCCTATAGGAACAGTAGCAATTCAGACAGACAACATGTTGGTAGTCTGGTATGTCAACAAACGGGCAGATCCAAATCTTAGACCCATTGTGTCGAGAAGCCCTCAGAGTTTGGCAATGGGTGATTTGTTCCAACCGCTTTCTCACAGCAATGCACATTCCAGGGAGCTCCAGTGTGATAGCAGACAAACTGAGTAGAATCATTCTCATGCCTCACTAGTGGTCTCTCAATCCTGTGGTGGCGAAAGAGATCTTTTGTCACTGGGGCCAACCTTGCTGCAATCTTTTTGCATCTTCCCTGAACAACAAATGCAGCAGTTACTTTGCCCTAATCCCCTATCCCGGGGGAGTTGCCCAGAGACGCTCTTCTCCACGATTAGCCCCTCGGCCTCCTCTATGCCTTTCCCAACTCCCTTAATATACCAGTTTCTAAAGAAAGCCAAGATGTCGGAGAACTCAGTAATCCTCATTGCCCCCTTTTGGCCTCGACAAGTTTGGTTTCCCTTCCTTTGGTCTCGTCTTTCTCAGAAACTATGGGTCCTGGACCCAGCTCCAGATCTGCTGTCTCATCCAGAGGGCATGGTTCATCTGAACCTTCATCATCTCAAGCTCACTGTCTTGACTTCTCCAATTCCCATGATTGCCAGGCATCCTTCCCTTTCCTCTCCTGTTTGTCAAATTATTGTGGCCCATCACAAACCTTCAATTAGGAAACTGTTGAACCCATACTTCCTTGGGATCTAACACTAGTTCTTCAGTCCCTTACTTTGTCTCCCTTTGAACCATCAGCTACGTGTGACTTAAAGTTTTTGACTTGGAAAACTTTATTTTTAGTGGCCATTACATCTGCCACAAGAGTGTCTGAACTTCAGGCCTTGTCCTGTAAACCACCCTACATAATATTTCCACAAAGACAGTCTCTCCCTTAGGACTAATCCATCCTTTTTACCAAAGATAGTCTTAGAATCTAATATTAGTCAGACACTTCAACTGCTGGTCTTTTTCCCTAATTTTTAATATAGGAGAGTATTTCCTTCATTTATTAGATGTTCACAGATAACTATGTTTCTATCTCCATAGATCGAATGATTTCAGAAAATCTGACCAACTGTTTGTTGCCTTTTCCTCACTTTCTCTAGGTAACCCAGTTTATAAGGTTACTTTAGTGAAGTGGCTTAACGATTGTATCACATTTATCTGCCAATCAAAAGGGATTCCTTTTGACGCCCAGTAAAAGTCCACTCATCTAGAGCAGATGTCTCTACCTTGGATGGGTCTAGAGCCGCTGTGCAGTGACCGGCTTTTGAGGGTGTATTCCGACCTGCCGATAACTTCATTTTCAGCTAAAACTACCGAGTTTCTCAGGCCCAGAGTTCGCACTACGCCTAGTAACCCGACGTCCAAAGCACATGCTCAAGCTCCCGTGCCACAAAAACAAATGCTTAGAATGGCTGAAGGCCTTATTACTTTAATTAGGGGAAACTAGCCTTCCCCTGCTAAAAGACAAAGAATTGAATTTCCTTCTGATTCTACAGACCAGGAGTCTGATGACTCTGACCCTTCTGATTACCAGGACATAATCTTTACCTATGAGGCTTCAGATTCAGAGGAATCCATTCCCTCTGCCTCCCCTCCAGAGGATTTTTCTTTCGGTGAAAACTTGCATACCTTAAGAGAGTATGTCTGCTGGGAATGCCAGGACTATCCTCAGTCCAAAAAGAGCCTCGGAATTTTTAGAATTGCCTCAGCACAGGCCTCTAGCTATACCCCCTGTCTTGGATATTGTAGATGATGTCTTCATGGAGTCTAGTCTTACTCACGACACTTTACCACCAGCTCCTAGAAAACCTGACAGGTACTACAGAGTACCTGACACTCTCAAAATTTTCTTTAAGAATCCTACTGCAGATCCAGAGACCATTTCCCAGGGACCTAAAGGCATTAAGGCTACTACAGCCAAAAACCCTACCCCTTCAGACATGGATTCTAGAGCTTTAGACAGATGGGGTAAGAAGGTATATACCTCTGCAACTCTTGCCATCAGGGCTTTGAATTGCTAGTTTCACATGTTGAAGTACCAGCAACATATTATGGAACTAATTAAACAAAAAAATGGCGTTACATCCAGACTGTGCAGAAAATAAAGATTTACAAAAGGTAATACATTCTGCAAACCAAGTTAGTAAACATACTTTGCAGTGTGGGTTTGATGCCTTAGAAGCATCTTGCAGGGCTGCTGTCACTGGGTCTGTACTGAGAAAGCATGCTTGGCTAAAGGAACAAGTCTTGCCAGACCATGTCAAAGCAAAATTACTAGATGCTCCATTAAATCAGAAGCGTTTGGCACAAAAGCAGAAGTTGTTCTTAAAAAGATGGAAGAAAAAGCTAAATCTATGCAAACCATCAATTTCTTACAGATGAAGCCACCTAGATTCAGTAGGCATTGGCCTTCAGGAAACTGGTCCTTTCCAGTCCCTCTCAGGCCTTCTCAGTCCAAACCCAGGGGAAACAGACCACCAAGACTACAGTCTCAGGGTGTGCAGAGATCTAAACAATGGAGTGTTTCCACTTCAAAACCAGGGAGTGGTAAGCCACCCCCTTATGGAAAAAGTTCACAGTGACTTTCCAATTATCCTTCCCAGCCATGCCCAGATACTTGCGCCCCTAGGAGGAAAACTCGCCCTTCATGCAAAAAACTGGATGTCCATTACTCAGGACCGATGGGTTCTAAATATTGTATCCCAGGGATACAGATTCTACTTCACTCACTGCCAACCCCAAGCGAGTTGCCAGACCTTCCTCCAAACTAGTGGGCAGAGGCTCAAAAGCAAGTACTTTCCCTTCTCCATATCAGGACTATTCAACCTGTTCCAGTAGAACAAAGGGGACAGGGTTTCTACTCCAGACCATTCCTGGTGCCCAGAAAAGAGAGCTCTTGGTGCCCTATCCTGGATCTATCAATTCTCAGCACCTTTCCGGTGGTCCCAAAATTCTGCTAGCCAAGGATACCTGGTTAGTCACCCCAGACTTAAAAGAAGCTTATCTGCACATCCCAATAAGAGAGTCTTGCAGGAAATATCTACATTTCAGGGCAGGCTTTATGCACTATCAGTTCTCTGCACTTCCCTTTAGCTTATCTACTGCGCCCAGAGTATTCACAAAATGCCTGGCTCCAGCCATTGCATACTGCAGGCAGAGAAATATTTAAACCTACCCATACTTGGACGATTGCCTGATTCAGGCAGATGGTCAGGAATTGCTACTTCAGCACCTGGCATTTGTAAAAAGACTTCTAACTTCACTGGGATACACCATCAATGAAAATAAATCACAACTGGTGCCCAGCCAACAAATTGTATTCCTGGGAGCAAGCTTGAACACAACTTCCCAGATGACATTCCTGACTCCAGAAAAGCAGGTCCATTTGACAAACTATTTCAAATTAATGGCCACCAAAACCCAGCTATCTGCAAGGGAAATACTGGAAGCCCTGGGGTTCATGGCCTTATGTATTCTGCTAATTCCATATGCAAGACTGCATATGAGGAAACTTCAGCGGTACTTAAAAAGTCTCTGGTGTCAACATTCTGAGGACCTGGAAACAGTGATTCCTGTCATACCTTGTCTAAGGGCAGAGTTCCTTTGGTTGGCAGAAGCATGCAACCACAACAAGGGACTTCCTTTCACTCAACCCCTTGCCACCCTGACAACAGACGCATCAGACTATGCATGGGGGGCTCACATGGCAGGCAAATGCATTTAAGGCAAATGGAGCCCAGAACAAATTCCCCTGCATATCAATCAAAAAGAGATGCTAACTGTACACAATGCTCTGACAGCCTTCAAATACCTTATCCTTCCAGGACAGCTCCTGCTAAAGACTGACAACACCACAGTTATGTGGTACATAAACAAGCAGGAAGGAACTCATTCTTACCCACTCTGCAGGTTAGCTATGGCTCTGTGGAATAGAGCCTTGAGCAAACAAGTCCACCTACAAGCTCAATTCCTGCCAGGCAAGCAAAATTCACTGGCAGACGACTTAAGCAGAAAACTACTGGACCCTCACGAGTGGAAACTGAAACCCACCTCATTCAAACTTCTAACCCAGAGGAGGGGAACACCGGAGGTGGACCATTTTGCCTCCTCCCAAAACCACCAATTGAGCAAATTTTGCACCAGGAACCATCACAGCAGAGCCTGGAAGGTGAACGCTCTATCCTTTACATGGGAAAACCTCTCAATTTATGCTTTTTCTTCTCTTCCTCTCCTCTCAAAAGTAGTACTCAAGATCAAACAGGACAGGCCAAGGGCAATCCTTATTGCACCAGACTGGCCATGCCAGCACTGATAGCCACTCCTACACAGTCTGACAGCAGTGCCACCCTGGCACCTACATCAAACACCTTCCCTGCTGTCTCAGCAGGAGGGACAGATTTTGCATCCACAGCTGCAAACCCTAAACCTTGCAGCCTGGCTTATCCCCTGAATGCACCACCAGCATCCCTCAGCAAACAGGTGCTGGACGTCGGCCTTGAGGCCTAATACTAGGAAATCCTATGCTGAAAAGTGGAAAAGATATTGTTCTTGGAGTCAGTCTCAAGGAAAGGACACAGCTGTGCCCACCTTATCTCAAATCCTTGATTACCTAGCAGAGCTGCTCCACAAAGGCCTATCCTTCTCATCCATTAAGATTCATGCCTCTGCCATTTCAGCTCATTGTAATACTGAGCCACCTCTCTTTTCTCACCCTCTCATCAAACAGTTCCTGAGAGGAGCTAACAGTTTAAGGCCCCCTAGGAGAGCTCCCACCCCGGCCTGGAACCTTAACTTTGTACTGGAGAAGCTCACACTTCTCCCTTTTGAACCTGCTGCTTCAGCAGAGTTAAAATTCCTCTCTTGGAAAACAGCCTTACTTCTAGCTATTACTTCAGCAAGAAGAGTTTCTGAGTTACAGGCACTAATGGCGGTGGAGCCCTTCATTATTTTCAATGCTGACAGGGTTTCCCTCAGGACTTAACCCTTCCTTTATGCACAAGGTGGTATCCAGTGTGACTTTAAACCAATCCATCCATTTGCCAACCTTTTTCCCTAATCCTCAGAATAAAGGGGAAAGGATCCTGCACTCCTTGGACGTGCACAGATAGCTCAGGTTCTACCTTGGCAGGACTAAGCCTTTCAGAAAATCTGACCAGCTGCTAGCCAACTTTGCTACAGGGGCAGAGGGCAAGGCCATTTCAAAGCAAACCATTTCCAAATGGATAGCACACTGCATCCATTTCTGCTACAAGCACCATGGAAAACCTACCTCTCTGGGGATCAGAATTCATTCCACTAGATCTACTTCAACCTCTACAGCATTTCTCAGGGGTTGTCCCTACCAGGGACATCCTGGAAGCTGCAACCTGGAGTTCTGTACACTCCTTCACCAAGCATTACCACTTACCTATTTTTTTCTAAATCCAGAACTGGATTTGCTACAGCAGTCTTACAAGGCCTGGTAGCCAGCCCTAACACTTCTTGACTGCCTCCACCCTTCCTCAACTTTGGGAATCAACCCAACTGTGATGACTGCAACAGTGAAACACTAAGAACATAGTACAGTTGTGTACAGTTGCCATAAATGTAGATGTTCGAGTGTATTCGCTGTTGCAGTCCTGGATTCCTCCCTCCAGCCCCCTGGCTTTCTCTATCCTTTCTACCTATCCTCTTTATAGCCAACTTTTATGACAGGGGTATTTACTTTTTACTGGAGGTGTTCCACACCATGTGTAATAGCTTCCTATTTTGGGGGCTCCTGACATCTGGGGCAAGAAAAACTGATGTAATGGTGTCGGCTGCATGTTTTATACCCCTGATGACCTGACGTGGTGGAAGAGGTAACAACATCCGATGCAGAAATCCCAAGACTCTGGTATTCGGGCCGACTGAGGGCTACCTGCAGGCAGATAACCCAAGTGTGATGACTGCAACAGTGAATACACTCGAACATCTGCATTTATGTTAAGTGTACACAACTGTACTTTATGTCTTACCATAACGTGCCATCTGTGTTGTCGATCTTCACTAATCCTTGACATACCCCCCATCCCCCAGCCTGAGACTTAGCGGATTGAATTTTTCCAGAAATGGCTTCATATTAGGGACGCATATCTGGTTTATTATTATTATTATTATCATCATTATCATTACTTGCTGTCTGCCACTGTTTTGGGCAAACTCAATCTGAGGTAATTTTGAGAGGGGTGTTATGGGTAAATCCTAGCTCAAGAGTTTGGAAGGCATGAGCTGAAATAAATGGCTGAGTCTGTTCTGAGGCACGGAACCAAGCCCACAGTCAAGGATTAGTGAAGATTGACAGCACAGATGGAACATTATGGTAAGACATATCTTCTTTTTTGTTTTTCAGTTTCCTAAATTTCAGAGAAACTACCCAATAAGCCAGCCTTTGTTCGCAGGCAGTCTAGCCCGCCTCCTAAGAACAAAAAGGGTGGCAGGTGGGCACCTCTTCCTAAGGCTACAAAGACTTCAGGGTCTCAGAAGTTTTCCTTTCCAGATAATTCAGGTACTGTCTGACTGTCTTATTCTTTCCAGGCACTTTCCTCTTTCTCTTCACCCCCCCCCCCCTTCCTGTTTGGTGACAGATTGCTCAGGATTCCTGTGTTCTGAACATTATTTGCCAGGGGTATTTTATGGTGTGAAAATCCCTCCCCCCCCCCCCCTTTTATGGGTATTCCTCAGCCCCCTTGGGAACAACTCTCCTTTTTCCCAGAGGTGCTTCAGGACCTTTTGACTTGGCGTACGATTCAGGAGGTGCCTGTGTCCCAAAGGGGGGGAGGGGGTTTTACTCCAGGATGTTTCTAGTACCCAGAAAGGAGGGTAGTTGGAGACCTAGTCTAGACTTCTCTCATCTGAACAGTTTTCTGAAGGTGCCTACTTTTCAACAGTAGTCCCTTCAGACTTTGTTTCCCCTTTTGCTTCCTCAGGCTTGTATGGTGTCTCTGGATCTGAAGGATCCTTGGCCTCCATGCTCTGATCCATCTCCTTTTCAGGAAGTATTTGCATTTCTGTTGCTTCCTGGCATTTTCAGTTCTTTGCTTTGCCCTTTGGCCTTTTTACTGCCACAAGGCTGTCCACCAAATGCATGCTTCAAGGGATCCAAGTATTTCCCTACTTGGACGACCTGCTGTTTCAGGCATCCTCTCCAGAGATCCTGTTGCAAAATCTTCATTTTTTTCCATCTTCCTTCTTCACAGTCAGGGGATTTACAATAAACTTCAAAAAGTCTTCTCTGACTCCTTCTCAGGACCATGTTTTTCTGAGTTGCAGGATTCAGACAGTGCCTTTGCTGGCATCTCTGACTCCTCCCAAGGCTTTGACCCTCCTTTCCTTCTTTAAAACTCTTGTATCTCTGGTTTCCATTACAGCCAATGAGTTTCTGAGATCTCTGGGTTTCATGGGATCTGACATACCTATGATGCCTCTGGCCCAACTTCACATGATGAAATCTTAGTGGTTCCTGGAGTCAATTTGATTTCAGCATGCTCATCCCCTAGAATTTGTAATTCTTCTTCTACCTTGTCTCAAGAAAGAACTCCACTGGTGTATACAGCAATTGTTTCTAAATCCAGAGCATCCTTTTCATCCCCCTCTTCCCTCTCAGGACCTGTTCACATATCCTTAAGATGTGGGATAGGGAGCAGCTTTTAGCTCCCTAAAGGTGCAGGGGTTCTGGTGTCCTCTTCAACAGAAGGAGCACATCAAGGTCTAAGAGGTGAGAGCCCTTCTGCTGGCTCCTCAGGCTTTTTGTCCTCTTTTCTCCCCAAGACCTCTCAAAGTGTTTATAGACAGCACCACAGTGATGTGGTATGTAAACAAGTGTGTGTGTGGGGGGGGGGGGGCAAGATCTTATCTACTTTGCCTGATGTCCTTCAAGGATGCATCTGCAGTCAAAACAAATGGGTTGTCCTGTCGTCAGGCAGCCCTTCGGTCGGCCGGATTCCAAAGTCTGGGTCCGGCTTCGGCTGGTGTCGCACTTCACCCAACGTCATCTCTGCTGGTCTTCGGGTATAAAGGCATCAGCCGACACCATTTTCCTCAGTCTTTCTTGCCGCGCGGCGCCCGAAGCAGAAGCTGTTCGCAAGTGCCGGTCGGTCAGATCCAGAGATTACTACTACCGAATACTACTTCGAAGACTTCTAAAAAGCTAAGTACCCCGTTGGGGACTCTTTCTTGCCTCAGCCGATGTCAGAAAAAGTCAATAACTGTTTAACTTGTGGGAAACAAATACCTCATAAAGATTTCCACTCTTACTGCCTGCCTTGCTTAGGCCCAGACCACGACGTAGCAGCCTGTTTGGCCTGTGCTTCCTTCAACCGACGAACGCTTAGGCGTCGGTCGGAGTTTGGGCTCAGATTTTGCGTACATTATGCCGTCGGATCCTCCGACTACCCAAATTGTTAAAAAATGCAAAGAAAAAGACCGACACTCGCGGTCCGTGGTTTCGGCCGAAACCACGGTTAAGCAAGCCGCGAGTGTCTCAGTTTCGGCCGAAACCGAGAAACCCAGTCAATCTTCAGCCGAATCCATGACTACTACTGAGGCTCCTGCTACCTTAGTTGAATCGGCCACAGAAGTTTTGCCTACTACTGTGGTTCCTAGTGATTTATCAGACACCATTCCTTTGGATGTCTCTACCCCAGCACGTGGTGCTGCTAGGCCTCCTGCAGCCATGTCTATTAAGGCCTTTGCCAGGGCTAAAGCAGCCAAAACTGCTAAATCAGTGCCTGTTAAGCCCCCCTCACACAGGCCCACTTCTAGTTCACAAATGCTTACTCTGGCAGAGGATTTAATATCCTTAATTAGGGGATCCCAATCTCACCCTGACAGGGCCTCTCAGCCCCCAGAAAAGAGACCTAGAGCAGAGCCCCCCGAGCCAGTGTCCTCTGATGATTCTTCGGATGGCTCAGACATTACAGACCAGCCAGAGGCTCCTTTTTCTACTTATGAAGATTCCGATGCTGAAGAATCCATTCCATCTGCCTCTCCACCAGAGGAATTTTCCTTTGGGGAAACCTTACATGCCATGAGAGAACAATTCCAATGGCAGGGACAAGATTTCTCAGATTCAAGAAAAAGGCTTAGGACATTTCTGCACTTACCGCAACATAGGCCCTTAGCTATACCTCCAGTACTGCCTGTTGTGGATGATGCATTTAATGATGTTTGCACTGCTCCTGATACTTTACCTCCAGCCCCTGCCAAACCAGATAGATTTTACAGGGTGCCAGACACTCATCACCACCTATACAAGGCCCCACTTGCAGATCCTGAGACTATATCCCAGGGGCCTAAGGCAGTAGCCTCGACCTCAGCCAAAAACCCTATTCCTTCTGAAAGAGATTCCAGGTCCTTAGAGAGATGGGCAAAATAAGTTTACACCTCTGCTACTCTCTCAGCTAGAGCTTTAAACTGTCAGTTTCATATGATCCAATACCAAGAGTTTATGCTTGATCAGTTAACTAAGAAGCTGTCCTCTGATGACTCCTTAGATAAGAAATATGTTTTAGAAATGGTGAATAACATTCAGCAGGTTAGTAACCATTCCTTAAAATGTGGCTATGATGCACTGGAGGCTTCATTTAGATCAGCCATGACTGGCACAGTGATAAGAAGGCATGCATGGTTGAAAGAACAGGTCTTGCCGGATCATGTTAAAGCAAAGCTGTTAGATGCTCCTATGGATAAGGCCAGTCTATTTGGTACACCTGCTCAGCAAGTAATGAAGAAAATGGAAGAGAAGGCAAAATCTGTACAAACAGTTAAGGATTTCTTACAGGTTCAGCCCCCAAGGTTTAGCAGGAACTGGCCTGCCAAAAATTGGTCCTTTCCAGACTCCTCAAAATCTCAAAGAGGCAGAAATAGACGCTCTAGAGGCAGAAATCAATCCAGAGGAGGTGCCTACAGAGGACTACAGTGGCAAGGCAATAACCGAGGCACAGACACAACCACTGCCACTGCAACAGGACAATCACAGTGACTTGGCTCTGACACGCCTACCAGGGAGCAAATAACAGCACCTTTAGGCGGAAAGTTAGCCTTATTTTCAAAAATTGGCACTATATCACAAAAGACAAGTGGATTTTGCAAACCATAGACCAAGGTTACAGGTTCCACTTCCACACCTTACCAGTAAAAGAGGAATGCCAAACCTACCTCCAAATCAAAAACAGAAGCTCTAAAGCAGGTAGCAATTAACAAAGATAAGAGCTGTGGAAAGAGTACCAATAACAGAACAGGGCAAAGGATTCTACTCCAGACTCTTCCTAGTACCAAGAAAAGAGAAAAGTTGGAGACCTATTCTCGACCTGTCAGTCTTAAACACATACATCATTGTCCCAAAATTCAAAATGCTGACCCTACAGCAACTTCTTCCCATGCTGGGCAAGGAGTGTTGGCTGGTAACTCTAGATCTCAAGGAGGCATACCTGCACGTCCCCATACGACCAAATTGCAGAAGATACCTCAGATTTCTTGCAGGATCAGAGCATTATCAATTCTCAGCATTGCCCTTTGGCTTATCTACTGCCCAGAGTATTCACAAAATGCCTGGCATCAGTAATCGCCACTGCAGGCTACAGGAATCCAAATTTATCCATACCAGGACGACTGCCTGTTACAAGCGGACAACAAAAGCAAGCTGACAACAGATTTACAAAGAGTCATTTGCTTACTACAAGCCCTGGGATACACAGTCAATTTACAAAAGTCAAGACTGATACCATCCCAAACAAGAACATTCTTGGGTGGAATTGGACACAACAAAACAAATGGCATTCCTAACTGCAGAAAAACAAAACAACTCCTCTTTACTTCTTGGCATTAACAAAGCAGAACAAACTAACAGCAAGAAAAGTACTGCAGGCCTTGGGCTTCATGGCATCATGCATAATCTTGGTCCCATATGCCAGACTGCATATGAGAAAGCTACAGTGGTACCTAAAGAATTTATGGTCTCAACACAGGCACAGCTTAGAAACCGAAATCCCACTAATCCCATGCCTGAAACAGGAGTTCCTATGGTGGGCTCAAGCATGCCAGTCAAACCCAGGCTTGCCCTTCCACAACTTTCGAGCAAGCCAAACCATCACAACGGACGCCTCAGACCTAGGCTGGGGGGCGCACATGTTGGACAAATGCATACAAGGATTGTGGACTCCAGACCAGCTGCACCTGCACATAAACCAAAAAGAAATGCTGGCAGTAAAATTAGCAATCCAGAAATTCAGACCATTCCTCAAAGAAGGCCATTTAATGATAAGGACAGACAACACCACAGTCATGTGGTACATCAACAAACAGGGAGGCACTCATTCATACCCTCTATGCAGAATGACTCTGGACCTTTGGAATATGGCTCTGAGCTACAACATCCAGTTACAGGCAATATTTGTGCCGGAAAAGAAAACACCCTAGCAGACATGTTAAGCAGAACCACCTCGGATGCTCACGAATGGATGCTACACCCGACATCTTCAAGGCCATCACAAAGAAATGGGGAATGCCACAAATAGACCTATTCGCATCCCCACTCAATCACCAGCTCAACAAGTTCTGCACAAGGACATACCACCCACTTACATGGAAGGTGGACTCTCTATCCTTCAGTTGGAAAGGCCTGACAGCATATGCATTTCCACCTCTTCCTTTGATGCACAAGGTACTACTGAAAATCAAAGAGGAACGCCAAGGATAATCCTGATAGCTCCAATTGGCCAAGACAACACTGGTATCCATTGCTGAGGAGCATGTCTCAGGGGAGAATGTGGTCAATACCCTGATGCCTTTGATGTTAACTCAGAACAACTACAACATCATGCACCCAAACCTAAAAACCTTGCAACTGACTGCCTGGAACATCACATAGCAGCAACTAACCCAGACCTATCCCAAAGGGTTAAAGACATTATCCTTGAAGCCCGCAGACCTTCAACAAGAAGGAACTATGCAGGAAAATGGAAAAGATTTGTCATTTGGAGTACTGAAAGAGGAAAAGATGTGTCGAACATAGATATTGCTAACATCCTGGAGTACTTGGCAGAGCTTCTACATACAGGCCTGTCCTATTCCTCCATCAAGATACATGCATCAGCTATTTCAGCAGAATACAGCTTCGATCCACCTGTCTTTTCAAGATCCTCTACTCAGGCAGTTCCTTAGAGGGATCAAGAATGTAAAACCTCCTAGGAAACCACCATTACCAGCATGGGACTTGAACTTTGTGCTAGAAAAATTGACACTCCCTCCATTTGAACCAGCAGCAACAGCAGATCTTCAACACCTATCATGGAAAACTGCTTTCCTACTGGCAATTACTTCAGCAAGGAGGGTTTCGAACTACAGGCCTTAATGGCAGTACAACCCTTCCTAATCTTCCATCAAGATAGGGTGTCCATGAGAACTAATCCTACATTTATGCCTAAGGTGGTATCCAGAGTGTCCTTAAACCAGGCAATCCACCTACCTACCTTCTTTCCCAATCCACAGAACAGGGGAAAGACTGCTGCATACCTTGGATGTACATAGACAGTTACGCTACTACCTGGACAGAACCAAAGGTGACAGAAAAACTGACCAGCTTTTAGTAGCCTATGCAACAGGAAGGGAAGGAAAAGCAATTTCCAAACAGACAATCTCCAAATGGATAGGAAATTGCATAAGATTCTGTTACTCCTACCATGGAAAACCAATTCCACAGAACATAAGACCTCATTCTACAAGGGCTACAGCCACTACCACAGCTTTCTTACGAGGAGTGGCAACCAAGGACATTATTGAGGCGGCTACTTGGACCTCCGTGCATACATTTGCCAAGCATTATAATTTACCTCTATACTCTAGATCCCGAGCAGGGTTTGCCACTGCTGTACTGCAAGGGATCCTAACTACACCATAATCCTTCTTCCTCCTCCCCTAGTTTGGCTATGGTACTCTACCCATTTGTTATGACTGCAGATGCATCCTTGAAGGACATAGTACAGTTTTGTACCTACCATAAATGTAGATGTCCGAACAGGATAGCATCTGCAGTCAGGATTACCCACCCTCCTTCCCCTCTGTGGTACTCCTAGGGTATTTACCCTCCTAATAGCTAGCTGAGGGGGAGTCTCTTATGGTGTATTTGTTTGTATATATGTACATACATTGTTATTTTTTGTGTTTGCCTTCTACTTTGTTGGAAACATTGGCATTTATCCAAAATTTAGCTTACCAAGAGGGCAACTGGCATCTGGGGCAAGAAACACTGAGGAAAATGGCGTCGGCTGATGCCTTTATACCCGAAGACCAGCAGAGATGACGTCGGGTGAAGTGCGACATCAGCCGAAGCCGGACCCAGACTTTGGAATCCGGCCGACCGAAGGGCTGCCTGACGACAGGACAACCCATTTGTTATGACTGCAGATGCTATCCTGTTCGGACATCTACATTTATGGTAGGTACAAAACTGTACTTTGGCACTCCTGGTATGGGATTTTGCTGTCCAGTCTCAATTGACTCTTCAAGCAGTTGATATTCCCTCAGGTCAAAACATTGTGGCAGACACTCTGAGCAGGTCCTTAACTCAATCCCATGAATGGATGCTTCACAGGGATATGTTTCTGGACATTGTTCACCAGGGGGGTACTCCTTGAGTAGATCTTTTTGCCTTCCCTCTGAACAGATAACTTTCTCTTTTTTTGTGCCAGAGTCCTAAGTTCTCTGGTTGCAAGGTGGGTGCCCTGTCTTTTTGTTGAAAGGGGATGTTTCGTTATGCTTTTCCTCCCGTTCCCCTCATTCAGAAAGTGCTGTTCAAAATTCAACAGCACGCCCCCAAAATCTTGTTGAAGACGCCCTTTTGGCTGAGACAGCATTGATTCCCTCTTCTTCTGCATTTAGCCAAGGGCAGTGATCACAAGTTACCTCACAAGGTGGACCTGATCACAGAAGACAAGGTGTCTTTCATCCAACCCCATGTGTCCACTCTTCAGCTGAAGATTTTGATTCCACATGGACACCTGTTTTCTGAGGACGCACTTAGTCGTGCAGGAGGTCAGGAAAAGCTACTTATCCAAATGGAAGAGTTTTTCTTTTTGGTGTCTTTCTCTTAACCTAGATTTACTTTCTCTGGATGCTCCTTTGGTTCTCTTTGTGTGAATTGCTCAATGCTGGGTTGACTTATTCTTCTGTTAAGGCCCACTTATCAGCTATCTCTGCTTACTTTTATCTCTTGCTTTAGCTTCTAGATTTGAAGCTAAACAATTCCTTAAAGGCACCCCTTCATATTAGGCCACCTAAGAAGCCTGTACCTCCTCCCCCTGGGATCTTAGTTTTGTTTTGGGGAAATTGACTTTGGCTCCTTCAGCTTCTTTGCAACATTGCTCTTGGAAGACTGTTCTTTTGTTAGCCCTTACTTCTGCCAGACTGGTGTCTGAGCTTCAAGCTCTTATGGCTTCTCCTCCTTTTTGGTGTTTCATAAGGACAGGGTATCCTGGCATGCTAATCCTTCTTTTATGCCCAAGGTGGTGAATGAGTTGTCCTTTAATCAGTCTAGTCATTTACCCACTTTTTCCCTTCTCCACAGTCTGACAATGAGAAGGTGCTGCACATGTTGGATGTGCATAGACAACTCAGATTTTATTTGAATAAGACTAAGATTATTAGGAAATCTGATCAGCTCTTTGTTTCCTTTCATCCCAGGTGCTTAGGATTAGCTTTAGCCAAGCAGACAGTTTCTTATTGGATCTCAAAAGCTATTTCTTTTTGTTATTTTTCTCATGGTAAGAGCCATTCTTAGTCTGTTAAGGCTCATTCTGCTAGTGTTGTGGCTTCTGTTTTTGTTTTGTTTTTTAAGGGTTTGGATACTGACTCTATTATTGAGGCAGCAACCTGGACTTCTGTGCATACATTTACCAAGTGCTACAAGTTGGATGAAATTTTCAAAACTAGAGCTGGTTTTGCTAGGGCCATCCTTCATGGCTTCCTAGAGAGCTCTGCTGGTCCTTCCTCCTCCCAACTTTCTTTCTGAGCTTTGGCAGTCTCCCTAATGTTATGAATACTACAAAAGTGAAATGGAAGGACATAGTACAGTTGTGTAAAATGTTTCCATAATGGTAGATGTCCTCTTCACTGTTGCAGTATTCACGTCTTCCCTCCTTCCCCTGGGTCCATTACTCTTCTGGATGTACTGGTTACATCTTGTTTTTTTCCTTGGACTGGCATTCCTACTGGAGCTTTCAGTTCTGAGTATGATATGTCCGGATGTCAGCTTTATGCCCTACGGTATGCAAGGAGCATACGTGTGATGCACGGCATATCTTAAAGCAGGAACACAACAAGAACCAGTATTGTAGCAAAAAAAAAAAAAAAAAAACTTGGACTTCAACTGACGTGTATTTTTTTGCTGCAGTATTGGTTCTTGTTGTGTTCTTCATTTGTTGTTTTATTTTATGTATCTTAAAGCAACCTATGGCTTTGGTATACTGGCCGGACATCAGGCTGCCCTAGATAGGGTACCCCTAATGTTATGAATACTGCAACAGTGAAGAGAAGGACATCTACCACTATGGTAAGATTTTACACAACTGTACTTTATTGCCCTGCAAAAGAGAGGACCTTTCACAGACCCAGGCAATTACAGACCCTGAAGTCTGACCAGCCTAATATGCAAAGCCATAGAAAGACTTAGCTTGGAATTAACTGGTCAGGACATAGTGAACCTCCAAACACTAGACCCATCTCAGTTTGTATTCGTCGAGGGCAGGTCATGCTTACTCACCCTAGTGGATTTTTTTTTTTTAAAAGGTCACCAAAGCAGTGGACGAAGGCAAATAAGGTACACACCGCATACCTGGACCTGGACAAAGCTTTTGACACAGTTCCCCACACAGGCATACTAGAAAAGTTAAATAAACAGGGAATATACCATTGTGTCACCTGCTGACTTGCCAGCTAGCTCACAGGACGCATATCATCAAAATTGGTAAGTTACTTCACAGAGAATCTTGCAGGGTTCTGTGCTGGGATCTCTCCTGTTTGGCATCTACCTTTCAGAAGTAAAAGCTAATACCAAAGGGCTCTGGCTGACTGACTGTAAACTAGGAGCTTTCCTTGACTCCCCAAATTTCTTAGCCATCCTACAGGAAGATTTGTGTCAAATAAAGAACTGATGTAAAAGTCATGGTCTAAAACAGAATGCCAAATAATGCATTATTGTATCCTTTGGGAAATCCTCTACCTCAGGGAACTACCACATTGACAATATGTCCCTAAGAGTTGCCCCAGTTTTTTTGGGATCTGGGGACTTATGTGGACAGTGACCTAACGTTTAACCAACATCTGTCTGTTTTAAGAAAGTCCTTCTATGTTGCACAGCTTATAAACAAAAGGATCGTGTTAAGACCTAGAGATGTCATTATCCCTCTTTACCTCAAACCTTGTTAGGCAAATCCTTAACTATAATGTCCCCTTGGCATGTATCTGTCCATACATGTATAACAACTGAAATGTCCACGGAGATACCGTACTAAAAAGATACAAGGCCTAAACAACATGTCCTACATGGACCTACTCAAAGCTCTGTCACTATATTTGGTACCCTGCAGATTGCTTAGATGTGACCTTTGTCTGGCATGTAAGGTATCTTCTGACCCATTGCTAATGGATTTACTGCACATCAGCAAGTGAAATGGCATTAGAAATGCTCTGTTGAGGGATCTAAACCTCTTCTGCAACATCAGCTGAATGGTTTCGAAGGACAGGTCTGTTTTGAAGAGGATACCAGTGCATGTAACAGACACCCCATCGACATAAAACAAAGTATATCCCTGTCCATTTTCACATGCAACTTAGATTTATGGATGTGGTACAGGGAATTTACCCCAGGACTGCCCCCTCTACTACTAATGAACAGATGCAGCACCTAAATATTTAATCCCATGCATGGGCCTTCACAAATTATCTATGGTATGATCCCCATTATTCTCATTAGGAGTAATATATAATTATTGACCATGGGATGGTTAAGGACACTCTATAACCAAATGGGATGTTATTTCAAGCACAAAAAGAGAAACTGGTTAGGCTTAAAATAGCCGTAAGGGCAGCTAACATTGCCTATGAACAAGATTGTTTTGGGGAAAGCCAAAAGGTGATTGGGTGGGTTGAAAGTGGAATTGAATTTATCAGCTAGGATTTTGGCAGTTGTCTCAGGTTCAGAAGTGGAGGTACAGTTAGGTACAATATCTAAGCAGTGCTGAGTATTACATTTGAGTTCCCTGATATCGGTTAATGAAGACCTCCCTGATTATGTAGTGGAAGTGGCTACTTTGAGTTTGTTGCTAGTGCTTTACTTTCTAATGGTGCATTTGAGATTTGTGTTAACCAATTTCGGATCCTTTTTGTGATGGAAATAAATTGATTGTAAAAGGCAGGTAGTCATTTTTTGTCATACAGTTTGTGAGAATTCTATCGTAAGAATTTATTTTTGAATTTCCTATTATATTTATGATGGATAGGGTGAGATTTCTCAGTACATCTTTTTAGATGCAAGTGGAAATCAGACGTATATGTGGAGATGCTTCTTCAATAGGTTTGTCATGGGAAGATACGCTTAAACTTTCTTATATCATCAGTAAATAAGAGGTTAGCTTTAGTGTTTTCTCTCAAATGTGGTAGGGCTGATAATGGGGAGTGATTGTGCTTCTGATGGAGAAGATAGCATGATGGGCTGAATCTGCTAAGGGGAGAAGATGCATGGACGGGTGCAGATATGAACAGTATTTAAAGATGACTTCAGTAAAATTTGTACCCCGCCCCTGTTGATGAGGTGGAGATTTTGATTTTGGAAATTGCCAGTCAAAAAATGTAGGTATACTGTTTCATCTGGTATTGGTTGTATATGTTTCCTACTTACTGCAGAGGGGTAGTCAGAGTTACCTAAAAGCAACATATTTGGTTTTACACATGTATTTTCCAACTGATTTAGTCATGTATCATGATTGGGAGACCTGGATAGGAGCCTATAATATGCAAAAATGTAATAGTTTTGCATAGGGTGTTCAGGATCTCAACAAGTTCTTGCTTGGTGTCTTGTGGGATTTGGAGTAAGATGGTGAAATCACAAATAAATATGGATATACCCCCACACTTCCAGTTGGGTCTAAACAAATGGTAGGCACTCAACCTAGGTACAGAGGAAATGCCGTTGGAATACTAAAAAGTAACTGGGCAAATATGGATGTTCACAAGGGTCAAGAAAGCCTCAAGCTTTTAGTTTCTTTAGACTCCTACTGTTAAGCAGTGCCTTCTTAAAATAAGCTAAATTGGAGTTTGCATTAAGCAGTGCCTTCTTAATGTAAGCTAAATTGGAGTTTGTTACATTGGTATATCCAGAAAGAAAACTATCCTCACAAAAAAAGTGCTGTGAGGGCAACATACATTTTAACAAGTTTGTAGCAGCTGTGAGAAGAGAGGTGCATGGTGTCTTTGGTAAACAACTTGGTTTGTCAGGCATCGCAGTGGTGTCCTTGGTAAACAAGCTGGTTTGTCAGGCATCGTAGTGACAGTCACTGGATCCCTCATTGAATGACACCATTTAACAATCCTTTTCCTTAAAGCAATTCATTTTTTTTCTTGTATTATGACATCTCTTTTGGAGTTGGGAGAATACTGCTTAAGAGTAATGTATGTGTCTTGGAAGCATGCACGGAGAACTCCCATCATATATGTCTGCATCTTCCTCTAGGGTTGAAATCATGCTGCTTGATGTAATTTTGCTTCTTAAGATTATTTGGTCCAAGTCACCTCTACCCATGTTTGCCTCATTAGTATTGCTTGACTTTAGTTGTCCATTTCCCATGTTTGAATTGAGACTGCATTTTGTATGCCTTCTTCAAAGGTCAGGCCCTTCCAGCAGGGGCCAAAAAGCTTTGTCCACCACAAAAAGAATGATTCACTTCTGCAGCTCCCAAATTAGCTGTAGAAATTCATTGGCAGATGCCTTTTAGATGGTAGCAAAAGTCTGGTAAATACTGCCCACCCACCCGAGAAAGTTCTCTTACTGAACCTCATAGTAGAGCCCTGTGTTTGTCTTCTGTTTCTCAGCAGTCTCTTGCCCTTCATAAGTCAGGGCTTCCTTATGCGTGGTGGGTTCCACAGGATCATCCCAACCCAGAATAAATGTAGGCTGGATGGTAGACATAGTTGACAGCAGCTATATGCTGTAATTCTTATCTTCGTCTTCTGGATCAGAAAATTTCATAGAAGGTTCTTGCTTTTTCTCATATTCAGTTAGGGGGACAGAAGATCTTCAGTGAAACCAGAGGACCGAGTTTAACATCAGTGTTTTACTTTTTCAAAGATGTTGTTCAAGTTCATACTTCTCGGATGAAGAGATCAAAGCAAGTTTGTGAAAAGCAAGATTTCAAGTAGTCTTTTTCCAGATTATCCTTTAAGTTTTACCACAGGATTGCTGGAAGGTGTTTGGATGTGATATCTGCATGCTGGTACAGATGGATTTGGCGAGCACACAGCAGAGTCCTTTGTTTTGAAGTCCTACATTTTGAGTAGCCTGTTGATTCTTGGCATTTCCTCTTCTCCTTTGGTCTTAATGATTATGGAAAATGTCAGTGTCCGCTCATGATTTTATGAGAGGCAATTATTTGGTTATACATGACTGACAAGTAAAAGGTCTATGGAATATTTCTATATTGCAGTTTCAGTTTAAATTGTAATTGCTTTTAGAGTCTCTCAGAGATTTTCTGTTGTGGTAAATTATTAAATAAGTCTTTTGTTCCCTGCTTCTTAACTCAAGAGGCATTCTTTGGAAATGGATTGCAAGTGTTATGGTTATGCAGGTAACCTGTTATTTAGATGTCTGGCCTAAGCATAGTCACATAAATATATTTTAATTGGGACAAAAGTAGATGGAATGCTGAAACATTTTACTGTGGGTCTCTTGTGTAGCTGTTTTTCCCCAGGTTTTATTTTAAAATGCAAAATCTAAAGTATTGCAGCATGCTGATTGTTTTGTTTACACTTAATACTTGTCATAAATACCATTTCACATCAAAGGTACTGAGAATTTGCATTTAACAGTGAACAGTCAGTGTGTTTTCGCTTCCAAAACATACTCCTTAGTAACATATGCTGAAAATTGTGTGCTGTTCGTATCCTTGCCTGATTTTAGGTTGCATGCTTCCTCATTCATTCATTCATTCTCAAACATTATGGAGTTTTTTAAATATCAAACTTTAGATTTTTGTTCCATGTCTGCATTTAAATATCATTTTGTGGGTATTATGCAGTATAGCTTTGCTGTATTGTGTACTTTTATTTGTGACTTTATTTCACATTTTAGTTACAAAAGCATGGGTTTTTAATAAGTTTTGGGTTTTTCTTCCTCCTGTTCCATGCATGCTTTATGCATTATGTAAATGCACAGTCGACAGACCACAGGGCAGCTTGGGACTCCCAACAAGCCAATCCCCATCACTTGAGAGCTCACCTAGCAGCTGACAGACATGGTGGCTCGGTACAGGTATTTTCTGCTTCTTCGCATGTCTGATTACTTCCATACCTTGAAACCTTTTCCCTCCAGAACCTCCAGCATGCTTGTGTGTTTTCAATTCCCGGTTCTGCTGAGCTGACTTAAACAGCTTTGTCCATACTTGTATCCCCTTCCTCTGTTAGTCACTTTTTCTGTTGACATCCTTTGTAAATTGGCAGGCTGTAAGGCCTGTCAAGATAGTCACCCGTGTATATTTTTAATTGTCTGCTTAAAACACTTTGTGACTGCAAATCTTACTTGGAATGTGATGTGGATTATGGTTTTACATATACTTTTTAAGTGGAAAAAGAACATTTGGTCAGCCATTTTGACCTTAATGCACACCTTTTTTGTCTTTCATTTTGAATGCATTAAGTCTTACCATTCACAATAAGTAGAGAATTTCTTTGCTAATGTGGCTAGACAAGTTGGTCTGCAGTTGGTCTTAATTGCTCAGGGTTTGTTTAAAGAGGAAAAAACACAGCAAACAGAGATGAAGGATGGCTTCATATCATTTTAGCAGTAACTTGTCTTTGAGGTAATTTATTTAATACAGTGAAGCCATCCTTGTTGTGTTAATAATACAAGTAAGACCCAAGCCATCTTTGCTGTGAATAGTACAAGTAAGACTCATTCTAAGGTGCACATGCAGGTCGGTCTTTGATGGGTTGTACATTTCTGTGCAGGTTTCAGTGGCTGAAGAAAAATAAAAAGAAGGTGAGGAGTTTGCAGACAATTCTACAGAAAGTTGTATACGTTTTCAAATGCCCAAATTCTGTTGAGAGTACTTGAAGAGGTCCTCAAGGTGTGGATATGAATAAACACCATTTCACTGCAGTACAGTTTCATTAATATGCTTGCACCAACACTGTGTCAGTTGCAGTAATGGCATTTTGAGCTAATGTCCATTGTAGAGAAATTTAATAATTATAACATGCATTTTTACTTGTGCTTTTTATACAATAGGAAGCTGTTGGTGTCTTTATAGAGAACCCCTTGTATCCATTGTCATTTCTTCCATCTGCCTCAACCTTCAATCCAGTCATATCTGAAGCTGGCATCTCAGACTGTTCAGTACTGAAGCTCTGTCTCATCTCCCATAATGCACTGCCCTTCCCAAATCCCTTCAGGTCTCATTTACTACTACCAGCAATCAGTGAAGCTCTGTGGATAGGTCTTTTTTTGCTGTATTTTTGCTCTGCTAATTTCTCCCCTCTTGTAGTATCAGTTATGCAGGTCACCTGTTATTTAGGTTATTATAGTAGTTCAGGTTAGTTAGTTACAAGACCTCTTTTAGTTGGCACTGTTCGCCTTGTTATTATGTGGGTGTTTTTGGTGAACTTCCCTTGCCACCTTTTTCTGAGTGGGCTGTCTTGTCTTAATAAAAAAAAAAAGTTCTTTGCTGATGTTCTTCATGTTTCACTGTTGCAGTCATTACATTTGGGTAATCTGCTGGCAGGTTGCCCTCAGTCGGCCTGAATAACAAAGTCTTGGGTCCTGCGGCGGTTGCTGTCTCCTCTTCCTTGACATCAGGTCGTCAGGGGTATAAAACATGCATCCAACGCCATTTTATTCAGTCTTCTTGCCGCGTGGTGCCCGAAGCGGAAGCAGTTCATAAGTGCTGGTCGGCCGACTCCTGAAATTTTCGCATTCGAGTTTCAGAACCGAAGTCTTCAACTAAAGCTAAGTACCCCGTTGGGGAAACTTTTTCTTGCTTCTTTCCGATGTCCGTAAAAGTTAATAATTGCATTACTTGTGGGAAGCAAATGCCTCATAAGGATTTTCATTTGTACTGTATTCCTTGCCTAGGCCCAGATCATAATGTGCCTTGCTTGTCGGTTTTGTGCTAGGTTTAACCAACACACTATTAAACGTCAGTATATTTTTGCTTCAAAATATTTCGGTTCCAGATTTAATTACCCTGAAATGTCATCGGTTAGCAATCCGACTACTGGAGTTTACAAAAAACGCAAAGAAAAAGACAGAGATAGACAGTCGAGGTCCAAAACCGATGAAGCTTCTCCTAAGCCAGTCGCCGGTTCGCCGGTACTCAGTGAGGGGCTTTCGCAGCCCCTGATACCCGCTACTTTTGAGTCGCAGGCCTCTACTGAGACGCATGCGGAGTCTGGTATGCCGCGAGATTCTCAGAGTATTGAACCCGCGGATGTCTCTCCCTTTGATGGGTCCGGAACCGCTGAGCAGGCACCGGCTTCTGAGGGTGTTTTCAGGCCTCAACATTTTTATATTAAACCGCCAGCTTCAAAAACAAGATCAAAAACATCTTCTAAGTCTAAAAACACGACGCATGAGCCACATGCTCAGGCCCCTATGCCTAAAAACAGATGATCAAAATGGCTGAGGACTTAATTACCTTGATCAGGGGTTCCCAACCCCCCCCCCCCCCCCATGCTAAGAAGCCTAGGCAAGACATTGATTATGAATCTTCAGATCAGGTTTCTATTTCTTCTGATTCCTCTTCTGATCAGGAATTTTCTATACCACCCTATGAGGATTCAGATGCAGAAGCATCCATCCCATCTGCTTCTCCTCTTGAGTATTATTCTTTTGGAGAAACCTTGCATACTTTAAGGGAACGTTTTCTTTGGGAGAGTCAGGATTTCTCTGAATCAAAAAAGAGGCTTAGGGATTTCCTTCTTCCTCAGCGTAGGCCTTTGGCTATACCTCCTGTATTAGACATTGTTGATGATGTGTTTTCGGAATCAAGCATGGCTCCTGATTCCTTACCTCCGGCTCCTAGTAAGCCAGACAGATATTACAGGGTTCCTAGCTCCCACAAATTTCTATTCAAAAATCCTGCTGCTGATCCTGAAACTGTCTCACAGGGTCCCAAAGGTGTAAAGGCCTCAACAGCCAAAGATCCTACCCCCTCTGATAGAGATTCCAGGGCGCTGGATAGATGGGGAAAGAAGATTTATACATCTGCAACCTTGGCAGTCAGGGCCTTAAACTGCCAGTTTCATATGCTTAAATATCAACAGCATGTTATGGGCTTATTGAAACAGAAAATGATGTTGATTTCTGATTGTGTGGAAAATAAAGAATTACAGGAATTATTGAATGCAGCAGAACAGGTTGGAAAGCATACTTTGCAATGTGGTTTTGATTCCTTGGAGGCCTCCTGCAGGGCCGCAGTTACTGGATGTGTGATTAGAAGGCATGCCTGGCTCAAGGAGCAAAATCTGCCTGATCATGTTAAAGCTAAATTGTTGGATGCCCCTTTACAGCATGATACTCTGTTTGGTAATAAGGCAGAAGAGGTTTTAAAGAAAATGGAAGACAAAGCTAAATCTATGCAAACTGTAAAAGATTTCTTAGAAGTGCAGCCACCCAGATTCAGTAGGCACTGGCCTACTAAAAAATGGTCCTTTCCTGTGTCCAACAGACCCTCTCAAGGCAAATTCAGGCGCTCAAAAGGCTCTAGATACCAATCACAGGGTTCTTACAGGTCAAAGCAATGAGGTGCCTCCACCTCCAAGTCTGGAGGAAACAAAGCACAACCCTACAGTAAGCAGTATCAATGACTTCCCTCTACCATCACCAAGCACTTATCTTTTGGCAGCCCCCTTGGGGGTAAAGATAGCACTTCATGCTCAAAATTGGCAGTTAATTACCCAGGACAAGTGGGTATTAAACATAGTATCCCAGGGGTACAGATTTCATTTCCATACTTTGCCAATTCCAAACGGCTGGCCAGATCTGCCCCAAAATCAATGGGCAGAGGCTCAGAAACAAGTTACATCCCTCATGGATATGGGGGCTATTCAACCAGTACCAGAACAGAAAAAAAGACCAGGTATTTATTCAAGACTGTTCCTGGTACCCAGAAAAGACAATGCCTGGCGTCCAATACTGGACTTATCGATTTTGAACACGTTCCTGGACATTCCAAAATTCAAAATGCTGACTTTACAACAGCTATAGCCTATGCTGGGCAAGAACGCTTGGTTAGTGACTCTAGACTTAAAAGAGGCATACCTGCATATCCCAATAAGGGAATCGTGCAGAAGATACCTCCGCTTCAAGGCAGGTTTTATGCATTACCAATTCTCTGCACTGCCCTTTGGCTTATGTACTGCGCCCAGGGTCTTTACAAAGTGCCTGGCACCAGTAATTGCATTTTGCAGACAAAGAAGCATACAAATTTATCCTTACTTGGACGATTGCCTCATTCAAGCAGAGAACAAGGACATTCTTCTTCAACATCTGGCATTTGTAAAAAAGCTTCTAACATGCCTAGGGTACACAATAAATGAAAAGAAATCACAACTGGTACCCTCTCAAAAAATTACATTCCTGGGTGCAAGCTTGAATACAACTGCCCAGTTGGCTTACCTTAGGCCAGACAAACAAAGGCAACTGACTATATACTTCAAACAGATGGCAACAAAAACCCAGTTATCTGCAAGACAAATACTGCAGGTTTTGGGGTTCATGGCATACTGCATTCTACTAATTCCATATGCAAGACTGCATATGAGGAAACTTCAGTGGTACCTAAAAGGTTAATAGAGTCAACATTGTCACAGTCTGGAAACAATGATTCCTCTCATTCCCTGCCTACAACAGGAGTTTCTTTGGTGGGCAGAGACATGTCACCAAAACAAAGGTCTGTCATTCACTCTACCCCCTGCCACCCAAACCCTAACTACAGACGCTTCAGACTATGCTTGGGGGCCCACCTGGTGGGGAGATGCATTCAGGGCATATGGAGCCCAAAACAAATGCATCTGCATATCAATCAGAAAGAGATGCTAGCTGTTCAGAATGCTCTGACAGCCTTCAAGGACTTACTTCTTCCAGGACAACTACTGATAGACGGACAACACCACCGTTATGTGGTACATAAACTAGCAGGGGGTACACATTCCTACCCCCTTTGCAGACTAGCCATGGCATTGTGGAATACAGCCTTGACTTACCAAGTACATCTTCAAGTTCAATTCCTGCCACGAAAACAAAATACTCTGGCAGACGACCTAAGCAGAAATCTTATGGACCCGCACGAGTGGAAACTGGATCCACAAGTCTTCAGCATGGTAACACAGAAATGGGGGAGCCCAGACATAGATCTATTTGCCTCTCCCCAAAATTATCAACTGGACAAATTCTGCACAAGGACTTATCACAGACAAGCATGGAAAGTGGATGCCCTATCCATCAGTTGGAAAAATCTATCAGTCTACTCCTTTCCCCCTCTGCCTCTTGTCTCCAAGGTCTTACTAAAGGTCAGACAGGAAAAACCAAAAATGATCTTAATTGCTCTGGACTGGCCTCGCCAGCACTGGTACCCACTTCTAAGGAATATGTCGCAACTCCCTCCTTGGTACTTGCCTCTACCTCATCTGCTGTCTCAGCAGAACAATCAGATACTGCACACTCGGATCCAAACTCTGAACCTGGCAGCATGGCTGATCATGTAATTATTCAAACACCACCTCTCAGTTAATCTGTTATGGATGTCATTTTGCAAGCCAGAAGGCCTAGTACTAGAAAATCTTATGCTGACAAATGGAAGAGATTCTGTGCTTGGAACCAAGCACAAGGAATGGACACAGCAAAACCAAATATCCCTCAGATTTTGCAATACTTGACTGAGATGCTTGACAAGGGCCTATCCTTCTCTTTAATAAAAATCCATGCCTCTGCCATCTCGGCTCATTACAACACAGAGCCTCCTATCTTTTCTCATCCTCTGCTAAAACAGCATCTTAGAGGGGTCAAATATTTAAGGCCTCCCAGATTACCACCAACCCCTGCATGGGACCTCAGTTTTGTCCTGGAAAAACTCACCCTGCCTCCTTTTGAACCAGCAGCTACTGCGGATATAAAGTTTTTATTTTGGAAAACAGCTTTCCTTTTGGCAATCACTTCAGCAAGAAGGGTTTCAGAACTACAGGCTCTTATGGCTCTGGAGCCTTTTATTGCATTTTACCCGGACAGGGTGTCCCTCAGGACCAATCCTTCCTTTATGCCTAAGGTGGTATCCAGTGTTGCTCTTAACCAGACTATTCACCTGCCAACGTTTTACCCAAATCTGCAGAACAGGGGAGAGCGGATTCTGCATTCATTGGACGTACACAGACAACTAAGATTCTACTTAGACAGGACCAAATCTCTAAGAAAGTCTGAGCAACTACTGGTGGATTTTGCTTCAGGATCAGAGGGGAAGGCTATATCAAAGCAGACTATTTCTAAGTGGATAAGCCACTGCATTCGTTTCTTCTACTTGCATCATGGTAAACCTGTACCCAAGGGAATCAGGTCACATTCCACCAGAGCTGCCTCTACCTCAGCAGCCTTTCTCAGAGGAGTTCCAACCAAAGACATTCTAGAAGCTGCTACTTGGAGCTCTGTTCATACCTTCACAAAGCATTATCATTTGCCTCTCTTCTCTAAATCCAGGGAAGGCTTTGCCACTGCAGTTCTGCAGGGCCTTATAGCCGCTCCTAATGCTATTTAGTTCCATCCTCCCATCCATGGCTTTGGGATTCTACCCAAATGTAATGACTGCAACAGTGAAACATGAAGAACATAGTACAGTTGTGTACACTTACCGTAAATGTAGATGTTCAAGTGTATTTACTGTTGCAGTCCGGGTTACCCACCCGCCATTCCCCTTTTCTATAACTTCTCTTTCTTTCACTATATTCTAAAGCCTTTGTGGTGTATTTGCTTTTAGATGAAGGTAAAGTTTATGTTGCTAAAAGTGCATTTACATATATTGCTGTATATATATATATATATATATATATATATATATATATATATATATATATATATATTCCCCATTTGGGGGGCACCTGACATCTGGGGCAAGAAAAACTGAATAAAATGGCATCAGCTGCATGTTTTATACCCCTGATGTCATAGAAGAGGTGACAGCAACCGATGCAGGACCCAAGACTTTGTTATTCAGGCCGACTGAGGGCAACCTGCCAGCAGATTACCCAAATGTAATGACTGCAACAGTGAATACACTTGAACATCTACATTTATGGTAAGTGTACACAACTGTACTTTCTAATTGTAGTGTGTTTGTGTGTATGACTTGGGGCCTTTTTAGTGTCTGGTTTCTAATAGCTGTTGTTGGTGTGTGCTGAGTTCTTGTGTCTTTTGAATCATCAGTTTTGACTTATAGCATGGCTAAGGCTACTGGTTTTAAAAAAATGTGTGAGGACTGGCACAAGGTTATTCTCCTCTTGAGGATTCACACAAAAATTTGTTTACTGTCTAGGTGTCTTCCACATGGACACAGAGTGCCAAGCTTGTGCTGCTGTTGAGGCCAGAGCCCTTGCTGATCGTTGGGCTCAGTTGGTCCTCAGATCAATGCTTCCCCCTACTTCTTTTCATTGGGTGCCATTGTCTTCTCCCTCCAAGATGTCAGGTGACAAGAACAAAGAGAAAGACAAAGAGGGGTCATAGGAAAAAATAATTTGGCAAGAGGGAGAAAGAAATGGAAAAATTCGAGGTAGAGTGAGTGGGGAGACCAAATGTTATTCTGAGCCCTTTTTTTTTTTAGCTGTGGGACTGGAGTTTTTCCTAGAGCTGTTCCACCATCAGGTCCAGCCTTCTTCCTTTCTGATCCAGAAGACTTCCTTTGCTTTATCTTGACCCTCCAAGCTGTTTTCTACAGCTTTATCTTGGTGTGCCAAGTCCTTCAGAAGCATTAGAGAATTGAACTTGCTTCAACTCACATATACCTTTTACAAGGGCCAGATGCAACTGGGGATCATTCCCTAATCCTTGGCTCCAAGGGAGCAGGGTTCCCTTCCTTCTGCTCCAGCACTTGCTCCTCTTTTGTCCATTCTTTAGTGCTGATGTCCACATTGTGACACTGCCCTATCCTATCCCTTTGTTGGTGCCATCAGCTTGGCTGCCCCATCTCTGACTTCTTATTTAATGTTCTCGATTCTGATTTCTTCAGAGTAAAGTACTTCCAGGAGCTATAATGTCAGAGCTAGGGCCTGAGATCAGATTTGACTGTGAAGCTTTCAGGTCTTTCAATCTCCCTTTGGCATTTCAGCATTGGGTATCTCTGCTTCAGTCTCATCATCAGGTCTGATGGGATTAGTGATGGGAACTGGAACCTCTCCTAGATCTGTAGATCACAAAGAGTCCTTCTCCAGCTGGCCTTGGCATCAGCTTTTGATGTCTTGGAAAGGATTCTCTTTCATTCATAGATTGAGATTTCAGTTCTTAAGATGGATCTGACTAAATCCTCCCATCCATCTTGGACCTCAGGTCTCCATGGGTTGTCTTCAGTCTCCAGACTCAGGGATTCTTCTGTTGGTTCCATGTAACCCCCCCCCCCCCGAGGCTCACGTGAAGAGCAAGTGCAAGAAGAAATGCTTAAGACTCCCCTGAGGAATCACTCACAGTGGATTCTGACCTCACTGAGGGGAAAGGGTCCCCCAAATCCCCTGTGAAAATGTTTTGGTGATTTGCCAGAATTGATGCGACAGTAAAGGGGATGGAACACTGAAGCCCCATCCCCAGAAGAGTCGGTGTTTGTTGAGGCCTTTGGCATGGGCGCACCCATGTTCTGGATGGTACCCCTTCTGGATACCCTTGTCAGCCTGGTGTCCAGAGGGCTTAGAGAGAACCTGACATGACTGATTCCATCCTCGGAAGCTTGAGACGGTTTTGCTTATTCTAAGGAAAGGTCATTTTGGAGAAGTGGTACCACAGTGGATGCTATTGCAGCCACTGCAGCCACAAAAAGGGAAATCTCCAAGGCAAATACAGCGGTTCACCATCTCAGTCAGAAAGTCTTAGGCACTGAACTGGTTCAAAAGCATGCATATGCTTCAGCTTTATATGCCCTCAGTTCTATAAACTATTCGATTCATCTGACTAGATACCTGAGAGATCTGATTTCAGAGATGTCCAAGTCATTGGCATTTCAACAGCCTCTAGAGGCAATCCAAGTGTTTAGAGATTCAGTTGTGTACAGTGTTATCCATTTCTGTTGTATCCACTGTATTGACTCGATGAACAGGTGTAACTTTTTGCCGATATCAGTCTTTTTCCATTGGCCAGGTTTTTGATGTGGGTTCTTCAGTTGTCATTATTGGTCCAGTGGTTTCATGCTTCTCATTCAAAGAACTTTACAGTTTGGCTCACCAAAATGTGTTGTCAACACATTTCTTTGTGGCTGAAGGCAGATCAGGTTCCATTGGGTTGTCCCTTTGTTTTTCCCTAGCCCAAGGCCGCTGTTAGCATGGACTCTTACCTCTTGGGGTAAGGTGTGGAGCATTTAGAGGGGAGGACAGCCCAAGGTACCTGGTCCCTTTCCAGAGGATCATCTTCTCGTCAGTGTCTTGGAGCAGTCCTAGCATTGTAGGCCTTTCAGGACTTCCTCCCCAAGGGTGCGATCGCCATACAGGTCTACAACACAGTGATTTTGCATATAAATAAGCAAGGGGGAACCCTATCCCTACCCCCCCTGTATTGAGAGGCCATGAGGATATGACAGTGTGCAGTGCCTTCGCAACTCTTTCTGATAGCAGTGCACATCCAGGGAGATCCCAACATTCTAGTGGATACCTTGACCAGGAGCTTCCTCATGCCTCATGAGAGATCCTTCAATCCGATAGTGGTGGTTTCTTTATTTAGCTGTTGGTATCAGCCCTGCTGCAATCTCTTTGCATCCCCCACCGACACCAAATGCAGCAGTTTCTTTGCCCTGATCCCTACCAGTGGAAGGTCACTGAGGGAAGCTCTGCTCCATGTTTGCCCCCCCCCCCATCTCCTCCTACACCCCTGATAGTAAAGTTCCTACAGAAAGCATGCTGTTTCAAAATAACCATAATCTTCATATCTCCCTTCTGGTCACATATATGGTTCCCCCTTCTGTGGCCTCATCTGCTATACCCGCCTTGATATCCCATCCTTCAGTCCAGCCTTATCCAAATTATCAATCTCTCAGGCTGACAGTTTGGTTCCCCCAGTTCCAGTGTTGGCCAGAGAAACCACGCTTTTCAAGAGAATTATTTACATCCTCTTCTCAAAAGCCTTTGGCCAGAAAGATAGCAAGTAGAAGAGATTTTATATCTTGGGGTACGTCTAAGGGCATAGATCTTTTCTCTGCCCCCTTAATGCAGTTTTGGATTTCCTCATTGATCTTTTCTTTTCTGTTCTTAGTTATTCTGTTTAAGGTCCATTTAGTAGCCATTTTGACGTTTTTATGGGTATGGGTAGCACACCGGTTGTGTCTCTCAAACTGTGTCAAGCCTTCTTGAAGAGTACCTTCCTGCTTAGACCTCCTGGTAAGGGATCTGATTTCCCCTTGGCATTTGTCTCCTTTGATGTACATGTTGACTAGGCCTGTTTTTGAACCACCTGCTGTCATAGATTGTTGCTTTCTTGGAAAACTCTGTTTTTAAGTGGCTTGCAACTCTCCTCACTTTATATTCCATCTGTCTTTGGACTAACCCTTCCTTTTTACCTGAAGTGGCCTATTAGTTGAACCTAAACCAGTCTGTTCATTTGCCAGTTTTCTTCTCGAACATCAGAAACAAGGGAGAACATCCTGCTTCATTGTTTGGATGTTCAGTGCCAGTTGAGATTTTATTTGGATAAGACCAAATGCATTAGAAAATTAGACCAACTCTTTGTATCCTTTTGTAGCACTAGATTGGGTAAGCTTGTTTCTAAGGTAACATTGTCCAGATGGTTTTCAGATTGTATTTCCTTTATTTATTGTAAATATCAAGGTCCTTCAGCCAGAGTGGTTGCTACTTATACAGTCTTTTTTGCTCGTGCCTCTGTAGATTGTTTGTGCTTCGGCTACTTGGTCAAACATTCATACTTTTGTGGCCCATTACAAGTTGAATATTCAGTCCAGGTTGGGCCAGTGTTCTCTCCTGATGTCATCCATTTTGACTGGATGGGGACTCTGTCCCACAGGTTGAGGAAGATGTAAGAGAAAGCAGTGAATAAGAATGTTATGTACATACAATAAAATTAGATCGGTATTGTTGTCTTCCATCTGTCTCAAGTATCATTCCAGTCCCTCCTGTGAATTGTCATCTTTATCAAGGGGTTTCTGGTGTTTATGCAGACAGGCTCTAAGTCTAACATCGGGATCATATCCTTGGTCCTTCTTCTTTTTTTTTTTTTTTTTTTTTTTTTAATTGTGGTTGGAATATTTTGCAGGTATTTCTAGAGTATAAGTAGGGCAAACTCTATCTGAGGAGATTGAAGGAGGGCAGTACATTATGGGAGAGGAGACGATGCTTCACTGCTGAAGAGTTTGAGCTGCCAGCTTCAGATCCATTCCAATCCCGTAACCCACTGGTTGAGATGGATGGAAGAAGACAACATGGATCTAGCAGAATGGGTTAGTACATAACTTTAGTTTTAACATAAAGTTTTAACATCGGGGATCCTCTTTATGGGGAGTTACAGACTAGTTTATCCTCTCTACCATTTTTTGCTGAAGCTGCCACATTTTTTGAGGTGGGTGGGGGGATTCCAGCTAGAAGATCATGTCATGTAACATCATGCCCACCCCCTGAGCCAGTTTTTTCTGTCACTGTACACATTTTGAAACTTGAGTAATACAAACAGTTATGAATGGTTACCACGTTGATGTCTGAAAGCAAAGCCTCTCTGTGACTGACAGATAATAAGCCAAGACCTATGCTGGCTTTGCACTTGTTACCTGAAAGAGGAGTATGCTGTGAAGCATTGCTAGAAGTGCCATCTGCTCAACATACCACCTACAAACATCATAGGAAAAAAGTCTTGGCTTATTTAACCACCAGATGTATGGTAGCAGCTGATAGTTCCTCAGAAGATGATTAGTAGAAGGGCTCCACAAGCTGACCCAGGTCTCTGCCGCTGTCTTATGGGCCAAGAATCAGAGAGTAGCCATTGACCAAGTTCCCACAGAGGAAAGTGTATTTAAAATTAGCCTTTTTGTCTTTGCATTTGTTGAGCATATCCTCTGTAGTAATGGCTTGAACTTGTGCACATTGGCAGAAGAGTAATCTGAGGATGATGGACTTCAGGTTTCTTGAAGTCCCTGTATGGATTGATAGAATATATATTTTTATTTTTAAGAAGGGAAGATAAGTTATATCATCCCTCTGTGGAATCATTTATCGAGGATTCCATTTAATACAGCCTAGAAGCAATCTGATTCCACCGTACAGCAACATAAGAAGGTAGATTATTTCCATAAGCCCTGTAACTGCATGGAGTTGGTCCTTAATGAGGCGTCCTCAGGCCCAGTGTTATTTATTTTTATCTAACACAGGGCCCAAAGACCACAGTGCTTTGCCATATTAACTACTTAATGAGTAGTGTGATTTTCTGCACAGGTTTCAAAAGAGTTTATTCATTTATAGTATGTGGGCTTATGGTCTTCAACTGTTCATTTAACTTACCCAAATTTCAGTCCACACTGGTGGACAAGGTGATGAAGAGCTTTCCTTTCTTGTAAGACTGGACGGACGTGCAAATGGCCAGGTCTTTATCTACAGTTTCCAGACTAGGCTTTCAGGTTTCCTGTTGAAGTTTTGCCTCTTCTGATATTGGAGCTTGGACTGCATGCTCAGGCATGAGCTTGCACTGGTTTACTTGGCTGCAGTACTCTTTCCTTATGGATAGTTTGATAGACTATGTCCATGATAAGGAAAACATTCTGTTTGATCAGCCTTTTCAGAATTTCTTGGATTGTCTTTTGAAGCGGAAACCTGTCCTTAACTGTGGTGGGGAGAGCCATTTGTGATCCCACTTTACTCCACCCTACTACTACTACTGCTACGATTCCCTGTCAGTGCCAAAAGAGAAAGAAGCCTCCTTGCAGTCCAATGTAGGTCATGGAGTTTCACACTGTCTTATCTTTTCCCTTTGCTAGCTAATTCACCCAAGAGGAAAACCATAGCAGTGTAGCAGCTGCAATCTTAAACTTTATACTGGAGATGCTTGTGAGGGGTAGGTCTTAGAGTTTGCCCTGAAAGAGACCGCTAACACTAAGGATCAGTGGGTTCTGGACGTGGTAGCAGTCAGCCGCATACCATCTGTTAGAACTTCTAGGCTGTCCATGCTAAGACACCAAACCAAGCAGTCTTCACAGAGCCCGTGTCAAGCCCAGGCTGTACTCCTGAAAGAGCTTACCAGCTCTTCCTGCTTCATAATATGACCAGGGCTTCTTCAGTTATTGTGAAGTTTGAATCCTCTTTTTTTTTTTTTTTTCCTCTAAATTGCAGAGTTCAGTAGCTGACCTGAGTGAAGTGGGGCAAGGTGGGGTGCACCTCCACATGTAAGGGGTATCACTTGCTCTTCCCTGTCATTCTCTGTGGTTGGACAATCTCAAAACAATGTATGTAGAGTTCACAGAAATAGTCCATCAGTTGATCTGGACTTCACAGATCATGTAAATGCTAATTTATTTCATGCTTCTACAGATTTCCAGAGGGAGTGGATGATTTCTGTCCCATCTTAGACCTCTGCTGACTTCATTCAGAACAGTCTTTATTGGTTTCTAGTTGGTGACCCTCGAGGTGGGGGAAAGGGTTGCAGAGTGAAAGACATTTTTTTGTTTCAGACTTCACATTTTTTCAGAAAATGTATGCTAATGTAAGACCTGTTATTCTAGAATCCCAGGGGAGACGGGTGTAGGCTGTCTGTGGTAAGCATTGTGGTCTGTCGACCGTGTCGTCCCAGGCAGACAGACACTGGATCCCTTTAGAATGACACCAGAAGCTTAGCCAATTGTTGAAGTCAATCATTTTGTCCGTGTACTGTGGTATCATTCTGGGCGATGGCAGGATGCTGCTCAGGGCTAGGGTCATACCTGCTTGGGCTACAAGATTGGAGAGCTCTTCCATGCCTCTTTTCATGTAGTCCAGGGAGGTACGTCTCAGGTCGTTCACACCAACATGGACAATGACAGAGTCATATTTGTACTTGTTGTGGAGTGACCTGAGTGCTTAGGTTATGTGGCGGATCCTGGCACCTGACAGGCAGCTGACAATAACCTTCTCCTTGTTTATCTTGGTGAGTGGGACATCATTGTGCCTGACTATAGAGTCACCTATGACTAGTGTGTTGGGTACGTTGTTTTGCCTTATGGGCTGTGGTTTATTGTCACACTGAGTCTGTAGGTTATGTGTCATTTGGGTTGTGTTGGGGTGTGTAGGTTGCTTGCATTTCTGCTTTGGAGGTCTCTGTTGCTTAAGCAGATTATTATTGAGAGCCCTTGATCACTATAAGTAAAAAACTAAGAGCTCTCATAAAATCATCCAAAGCAAATTTTGAGAGAAAAATAGCTAAAGACTCAAAAGACAATCATAAGGCCTTCTTTAGCTATGTTAGAAACCTGGGAGGAACCTCCCAGATATGCTCAGAACTAGTTCAAAATGATGTGAAGATTACTGATCCTACAGACATTGCCAACATACTGGCTGACAGGTTCAGTGCAAACTTCTCCCCCCCCTCCCCCCCAAAAGGAGAGATATCTATACCAAGCGATTGCAGCCCCCCAAACATCTCCAACGCCCAAGTGAGAACTGCTCTCTCCAAAGCAAAAACACAGCATCCATGGGACCTGATGGTGTCCCCGGCTGTGTGCTCCACGAACTCAACGAGGAATTAAACCCACAGCTAGGACAGCTGTTTAATCATAGTCTTACCTCTGGATACGCACTCCAGGAGTGGCGCACTGCAACTGTGGTCCCACTTCACAAAGGCGGTGCCTCCACCGACTCTGGAAATTACCGCCCATTAGCTTGACAAGCCTTATCTGCAAAGCCATGGAGAGGATCATAATGGACCTCATAAATAAAGACATAGGAATTTGCAGACTTTGGATCCATCCCAGTTTGGCTTTGTCAAAGGCAGATCATGCCTTCTAAACTTGGTTGACTTTTTGAAACAGTCACCAAAGCCATTGATGAGGGAAAGGCAGTCCATACAGCCTACCTCGATCTGGCGAAGGCCTTCGATACAATACCCCACTCGGGTATCATTGAAAAACTCATCAGCTTAAATGTTAACCCATACATCACAAGATGGGTTGCAAACTGGCTGAGTGACAGAACCCACAGGGTCAGAGTTGCTGGCGCCATGTCAGACTCAAAGCCTGTCACAAGTGGTGTACCACAGGGCTCAGTCCTGGGCCCACTCTTGTTTGGCATCTACTTTTCCTAAGTACAAGCAAACACAGGAGGGTTATGGCTGACAAAGTTTGCAGATGACTGCAAACTGGGCCATAGTAGAAAACACATCTGACACAGATATCCTTCAGAAGGGTCTCACAGAAACGGATAACTGGTGCCAGAGCCATGGCCTAAAGTTAAATGCCAAAAAATGCATAGTCATACCCTTCGGGAAAAACAAGGTTACCCCTAGCTATCAAATAGGTGGCAATCCACTGAGCATAGAAGAAGTTATCAGGGACCTGGGGACCCAGGTTGATAGTAGCCTGTCATTCGACACCCATATAGCTAAAGTAGTTAGGAAGACCTTCTACATTGCCCACGTTATCATGAAGGGATTCTCATCTAGATCAAGGGAGGTCATAGTCTCCCTATACTCATCACTCATCAGACCAATGATTGAGTACAATGCCCCATTCGGAATGTATCTGACCCGACACTTGCAGCAGCTGGAGAGGCCACAAAAGTTCCTCACCAAAAGGATAAAGGGTCTCAAACATCTGTCCTATGCTGCCCGACTGAAAGAACTCCAGCTCTATTTAGTCGCCACCGCTTGCTCAGAGGTGACCTTTGCCTAACATACAAGGCCATGTCAAACCCAGATTTGATGAATATGCTTCACCTCAAAAAATCTAGATCCGTCAGAGCCACAAGGGCGGGAGACTTAAACCTCAACACGGCTATTAATAGGATGCGCTGGAGGGATAGATTCATCACCCAAAGACTCCCTATGCTGTGGAATAAAATCCCGGTATATGTGAGGCAGAGCACCTCGCTGGCCTTGTTCAAGAGAAATCTTGACCAATGGATGGGAGATCGCAGATATACCCCAGGGATTACCTCAGTGTCACTGCTCAACAGAGGCACAGCAAAATAATGGGTATAGTTCCCCATACTAAAGGGGTGGCGTAAGCCACAAAACTATGGGCTAGGCTTGTAAATGCCCTCGGGCAGATAGCCTAGTATGAACCTATGAACCTATGAACCTTTGCGAATGTGTTTGTGTTTCTGTGTGTGGATTTTGGTGCTGTAGGTTTAGTGTGACTGTGTGATGAGTGTGGTGTGGTGCAAATGTTTACCTTCCCCTTTTGACTGTCAAGTTCAGTCTTGGTTGGAGAGAGCTTTACCTCCAGTTTGGCTAGATAAGTGCATCTCTCACAAGTTGTGGTGTTGGGTGGTAGAAGGAGAGGGTTATCTGTGTAAATGAGGCAATTGCTACATTGCCCCAAGATGCCCAGATTCATCAGATAGACAGGAGAGAACACTGGGAGCTGTCGTTTGGACATACCTGAATAAAAAACTACTTTCCTCTACTCAAGTGAGGAAAGTGAGTATAAGAGCTATTTTTCTCTTAAGCAAATGAGGAAAGTAAGTTCAAAAACTGTTTTCCTCTAGGTAAAGAAGAAGGCTAAGTGCTGTAGTAATTTGTAGCTTATTTAGTGCTAACACGTTCTGAACAGGTGCTGAGCACGAATAAGCAAATTCAAGTGCTAAAACTAAGAATCTGTACCTGGATCTTGTGGTAGATAGGCTACCTAGTGCTTACCACTCCCACTGATAAGCTAGAATGCTTCCCTCCAACACAGAAAGGCTTGGGGGCTCAGAAGCTTACAAACAGTCCTGGATACAGCAAATCTGTACCTGGACTAGACTAGTTACAGGAAAGGTGAGAAACAAGCGCAATTGTGGGCTTTTAAACAAGAAGGTTGAAAGAGATGGAAAAACTGCCCAAATAGCCAATAAACTACAATTTCTGGGCCAGAAACCACTCCTGTGGTAGATAGGCTACCTAGTGCTTACCACTCTCACTGATAAGCTAGAAGGCTTCCCTCCAACACAGAAAGGCTTTGGGGGCTCAGAAGCTTACAAACAGTCCAGTATACAGCAAATCTGTATCTGGACTAGACTAGTTACAGGAAAGGTGGGAAACCAGTGCAAACGCAGGCATTTAAACCAGAAAGTTGAAAGAGAGAGAAAAGCTGCCCAAACAGCCAATAAACTACAATTTCTCGACCAGAAACCACTCTTGTGGTAGATAGGCTACCTAGTGCTTACCACCCCCACTGATAAGCTAGATGGCTTCCCTCCAACACAGAAAGACTTTGGGGGATCATAAGCTTACAAACAGTCCTGGTTACAGCAAATCTGTATGTTGACTAGAGTAGTTACAGGAAAGGCAGGAAACAAGCTTAGAATTTTTTTTTGAAAGTGAGAAGGGAGAAAGGAGAAACCGAAGATAATTCAAAATTAAGGACCTAAGTGGCTTGTCCTTCACAAATGTTCTCAGTATTAGGTAGAATGAGCTAGTGACACTAGACTGGATTAGAGCTGGGATAGAGCTGAACAGATGGGACTGGTACGAGTGTCTGAAGTTCAAGTATGATCTCACTGTACTCTGTTGAGTGAGCAAATGAGATAGACCTAGGAGGAGTGTTCAAACACAAATTTACAGGAGGGGCAGGCAATTCCAAAGCCAACAAGAACTGACTAACTGCATAGACACAGAGAGACCACAGTATTTTAAGAAACAATTAAATCGAAAAATAAATAACTACAGAGAGACACACATCACAATATTCAATGAAACAAATAGACAAAAAAATGAAATGCAGTACAATCTTTAACACTGCAAGTTTGTACTTAACTCCGCTAGTAATGCAATTGATTGTAGGTATGTAGCAGAAGCCAAACAACTCAGATACTGAGCATAAGGTATTTTAAAAAAATTGATTTCTCCCTTGGCTTGAGAAATGGTTTTTGCATCTTCTACAAAGGTCATTAAAACGTGTGATGAGAGGGGGGAAGCTGATTAAAGGGATTTCTCAGTCCATTTTCAATAAAATGCTAAATAAACAGTCACCGCAATCAGCTGGTAAGCAGGTGTTTAAAAAGCAGTGGTGGGAAGGTTCCACAAAGAAAGCAGAAATCCCGCAGAACAAATGCCATTCTTAAGTCTAAAAGACTTATACGATGGACTCCCCCTGCCCCCACCCTGGCAGTCCTTTAATTCTTCTAGAAAATCTGAACCTCAGTTTGACAACAGATTGTTACAGACAGATATGTTCTGAGAATTAACCATCAAGGTTACAGGTGGCAGTGGGAGTCTCTCTCTCTCTCTCTCTCTCTCTTTCTTGTCATTTGCAGGGCATTCCTTCTCATCCATCAGACCAAACACTGTTTTCCCTCCTGTCATCCAGCCTATGATGCCTCAACGGGTGATAAAAGCTGTCCCTCCTCCTCAGCTAAGAGAGGGATTTTATTCAGTGATGCGTCTGGTACCAAAGAAAGAAGCCTCTTGGAGGCCAGTTCCTGGACCTTTCTTTCCTGAATCAGTACAGAGAGTTTTTCTTCCACATGAAAAAGTAGATGTATATTTAGATCTATTCCAGGGATTTTCTACTCCGACTTCCTCCACATTGAAAGAATACCTTAGGATTCTGGTTCTCATGGCTTTCGTGATTCTCATGATACATCTTGTAAAACTTCACATGAGAAATATACAGTGGTATCTCAAAAGGCTTTAGTTCCAGCATCAACACCCATTGTCTTTTCATCTTCCAGTTTAGGATTTGTAAAAAGGGAAATCCGTTGGAGGGGACATTAAATCTTAGAATCTAGTCTCCCATTCTCTCTTGTTCCAAAGTGATCAATCACAACAGACACATTAGACTTTGCTTTCAGAGCAGTGTCAGTGGGCATAAAAGTGCAGGGTCTTTAGGGCAAGAAATACTGATCAAAACACATAAGTATGAATGATACCGGCTCTTATAAATGCTGTCAGCTGTCTGAAGCATTTGTGGTCCCAGGACCTCCTCAGGTTTACAGACCATACCATAGTGATTGGGTACATATGCACGGGGGATCCAGATCTTACCCCCTATGCAGACCAGCCGTGTTAACATGGAATACAGCTTTGCAGCAAAATCTCACTGTACAGGAATCTTGCACTCTGTTAGAGCAACATTGTGTGGAGGACAAACTGAGCAGGACTAGTCAGATCCTCATGAATGGAAACCGAATCCAAGATTTGATCCATCTGTGAGAAATTCCTCGGGTAGACCTTTTTGCCTCAAACAGTTACTGGGCAAATTTCTATTCCAGGACTTCATGCAAGAAGGCCTGTAAGACAGATGCCTTTTCCCTTTTCATTGATTTTCAGGGCACTTCTGAAGACTCAGAAAGATTTCCATATGATCATTGTAGTGACTCCCAGGTAACCATTGATCTGATGTTTTTTTTTTTCCATCCATTTCAATCTGTGAGGTTATCGGATCAGACTCTGATCCAGTGCCATCACCTTCAGAGTCTTCAGTCCTGAGGCTTAACCTCCTCTACCCATAATTCTGTATGTTAACTGACTGTCCGGAGATCTCTTTTGCTGCCATTGCCAGTAGATCATCTTCTTCAGAGCTCCTAATGCTAAGTGATTTTTTTCATAGGATCATAGCTTCATAGGAGATTACTAGGCTATTGACCCAGAGGTCATTTTAAGCCTAGCCGTTTCAACCCAATGTAATACCACAGAGGTACTAGTCAGTACCCAAGATTGCATTTATTGATGACTGCCGATGTCCAGGAGGGTTGTGGGCACTATCCCCAGTAATAATTTATGGTGCCCTGTCCACTTATCCAGGTTCCTCTTGAACAGTGTCATAGGAGTGCTCTGTTTCACATGAATTGGTAGCCTGTTGCAAAGACATGTCAGTCGCTGGGAGATAAATCTGTCCCACAGGCCATATTTAAGTCCCTGAATGGGTAGCCCTAGGCCCATTTGATTTACGGATAAACAGTAAGTAACGTGGCTTAGCTAGAAAGTTGAAATAACCTCATGCATGCTGTAATATATATGGTTGCAAGCAAAAAGTTTGTTTTATAAATGACGTGCTATCAGGAGATTCACTTGATGCAAACAGCAGTTGCTCCCTCTTGTTTCCTTTGCTCTGCATCTAGTTTCACTGATGTTAGATCGCTCCATGTTACAGAACTTTACGTGAAGATTTAAGACCAGTTGGACTTAATGGTTTAATTCTGATTAAGGTACCTCTGAAACAATGTGGCACAGCAAGAAAATTGGAATAACTCTATGCATTCTCTATTATGCAGTGATTTTTGGAACAAGGAGGCTCGATTGAACATAGGATTTACATTGGCTTTTTGCTGATTTGTGGAATACCCCTTTTAGTCTTATACAATTGATTAAATTTACTTCCAGATAATTTTTTGATTGGTTAGATCAGTGAGCTCAGTAATGGGTGAGGTTCGGAGGCTTGACTGAAAGTAAGGTTATTATTGGTCTATAGCTGGTTTGTGGAGAGTGTTTCCTGATTCAGTGTGATTGGGTATGACATACTTTTAATGGCTATCGATTGGCTGTTTCCTGTGGGTCTGATGAAGGCTACGGCCGAAAGCACACATCCTTATGCCAGTTTAGAGTTTTAATACGTTTTGTATGCTTTGTTTTTATTTTATTAAGTATTTGATTTTAATCCATCGTGGTACGTCCACTCTTTCTTTCGTATTACAAGTGGATTTCGTGTGAGGGCTACCTTAAGCAGTATGACTTTCTACATTTTTTTCAATATTATGTAGTTGTCAACTATGCAGTCTATTTCCAATCTATCGGTGAGGCTTTGATCTAATGCTACTGATGGTACATCCCATGCTGCATGCACCACTGGTATTGCCATGCGCTGCCATGCCTAGATGTGCTTGTGCAGTTTTTTGACTTTCAAGGTGCCCTTTATCATCACCCCTTTCAGTGGATCATCATCAGGAGGGTATTTATTTGATGCCACTCAAGGGCAAGGGAAGTCTGCAGAACCAGGGCTTCTGCACTGTTTTCTTGGGAAGTCCTTCCAGTACCCCTGAAAGATTGCCCAGCTGCTGCACTTTGGAGGCAGTTTGGGGCTAGTATGGCTCTCCACCCAAAAGATTAGGAGGCCATCACATCAGACAAATGAGTGTTGAGAGTTATATCCAGAGATTATTAAATTCCCTTTTATTTATTCCAAAGAACTCTTAAAAGTCCCTTTCTTACCTGCCAACTTGCCAGCAAAGGGAAGCAGCAGCTTCTCAACCAAGTCATTCAGGAGGTCCCACCAGACCAACAAGCTTCTGGGGTCTATTCAAGATTCTTTTTAGTACCAAAGAAAAATGAGGCCCTCAGACTCATTTTGGATTTCAGAGAGTTGAACCAGTTTGTCAGACAGACCAAATTCTGGATGGTAATGGTGCAATCCATTCTACCTCTTCTGAGGAAGTGATTGGATATGCTCAATAGATCTCAAGGATGCCTACTATCACATAAAGATAGCAAGGCACTCCAGGAGGTTCCTTTGCTTTCAGTTGAGAGATTCGTTACCTGTTTCAAACACTGCCCTTTTGTCTCACCACACTTCCCCTGGTGTTCTTCAAATGTATGGCAGTGGTAGCAGCTTAGCTCTGGCTGCAGAGGTTCCAGGTCTTTTCCATACATGGATGGCTGATACTTGACAGCTTCTACAAGAGCAACCCTGATCAAAGCCAGAGACTCTTTACTTCAGCTATGTCTGTCTTTTGGCATAACAGTGAACTATGACAAGTCCAATCTGGAACAGGTTCAGGGTTTGGAATTTTTGGTTGCCTTTTGGATACAGTTAATCAAGCTGTAAGACTACCAGTCTCCATATTCAGTTCTCTCCGAATGCATGCCTGTCGCATTGTATTGTGTCAGAAACCTCCTGCATCTTCAGTTCTGTGACTTGTCAGACATGCTTCCGCTTCTGGCTGTCTAGTTTCTATGGCAGGATTCCACATGCATATCCTCCAACTGACTCTGGCAGTTCAGTGGTCCTATCTTACTTGTCCAGTGAATTTTCCATTCCACTGACCAGCATATGTTGCCACCACATTTGATGGTGGTTGGAATCTTCTCTGATGAAGTCAGGTCAACCCTTTATTCTTCCCCACCCTCAGGCCACATTAACAGCAGGTGCTTCCCTTCTAAGGTGGGTGGGGGCACTTTGAGGGGAAGACAGTCCAGGGTACCTGGTCTCAGACCGAGGCCAAATTTTACATGAGCTTCTTGGAGATGAGAGTGGTCCTCCTAGCATTGCAGGCTTTTCAGGGCCTTCTCCCCAAGGGTGTTAGTCATTCAGCCTGACAACACATCAATAATTTGGTATTTGAACAAAGGAAGAGGAACCCAGTCCAATCTGCTGTGTCAAGAAGCTTTGAGAATTACCAATGGGCGATGTCCTCTCAGCAGTTTCTGACTGCAGTGCAGTCTGAGGAAGTCCCAACATTTTGACAGACCATCTGAGCAGGTACGTTTTCCTGCCTCAGAAGTGTTATTTAAAACCAGAGATAGTGGAGTGGATTTTCAGCCACTATGATACCACTTGCTGCGATCTACTCACTTCCTCATCCAACATCAAATGCAGCAGTTTCTTCATCCTGATCCTGTATGAGGGACCATCACCAAGGGATGCTCTTTTGCAAATTTGATCCCCAGATCTATATGGCTGTCCCCTAACCCCACTGATAAAGTTTCTTAAGAAGTCAGCCCATTCCAGATCAGCTGTGGTCCTCATTGTCCCATTCTGGCTAACTAATGGTTTGGGTGAGTGGAAGGTGCCCTGAAGCTTTGAAAGCGTATGGCTTTTATGTCCTCTACAGGATAGAGTACAAATAGCTAAGGCTACTGCAGCAGTGATCATTCTAATTTCTACTGTATCGGTATGTTTATTTATACAACTGTACTCTGTTAGATCTGAGCCTTCCTGGCCATTACTGCAAATGTTTCTGACATAGTTGAAGAGTGCTTTTTGGTTGTCTTTGGCTTAGTTAGCTTTTCTCAACTTGTGCCTAATTTGAGGGGATTTGATTTTTTCAGAGTTCTTTGTCGGTCTTTTTTTTAGTTCATCTGTAGATTGATGGTGTGTTTGTTTTTTGGGGCTATGAGCTTCTTCCTCTTATTTGCATACTTTGTTTATACAAAGGTTCTGTCATAGGGTTTTATTCCTGAATTTGGCATTATATTTATGTCTTGTGGGGACAGATGCCTTAATGCATGCTATAATTGAAATTATCCACAAATGTGGCAGTGTTCAAGATTGTCATCATGCTAAGGAGAGTGAATGAATTTCATCAGGTCATCAGTTAAATGGATTAGGTTTGTCTTGGAGTAGTCTCTAAAGACATAAGGGTTGTGTGGTAAGTCAGGTTTTACTTTCATAGTGAGTGTTGCAGAAAGGTTGTCTGATTTGACCAGTGATGTGTTAACTGTAGATTTTGAGCATAAGTTGGCAATATTGTGGAGAACAAGTCCCTAGTTTATCTACAGAGTTAACATTAATGAAGTGAAAGAGTCTTTGTGCATGTATGTGTGTATGTGTATATATATATATATATATATATATATCTATATATCTATATATATATATATATCTATATCTATATATATATATATATATATATATATGTGTGTGTGTGTGTGTCTGTGTTTGTGTATATGTGTGTGTGTGTGTGTGTGTGTGTGTATGTATATATATATATATATATATATATATATATATATATATATATATATATATATATATATATATATATATATATATATATATATATATGTGTGTGTGTGAGGTATATAGGTTTCCCAGTTAATGGATGGATAGTTGAAGTCTCCCTTGAGAATAGTGTTAGTATTGATAAAGAGAGATGTAATTTTATGTAGCTATGCCTCATAGGCTGCAGTTGGCATGGAAGGGGTGTGGTAGTTTTCTATGATATGGTACAGAGTCCTGTTTACCATGTAAAGGTTATAGAGAAATTCAGGATTGTTGTCCTGGCTTAAACATGTAGAGGTGAGATGACGACTTAGGAATACACACATGCTCCCTTCAGTAACACCATCATTTTCCATGGTGGGTCTGAAAGAGTGGTAGGGACCGAGACCCTGCTCTGGGTGGTATTACTGCTGTTCTGAAACCATGTTTCAGTAACTATGTAGATATCTATATTTTCAAGAGTCAAGAATATCTGCAAGTAGTGCACCTTCTTATTTAGGCTTCTGGCATTGAGCAGTGCTGCCTTTGTATAGTTTGATTATGATTTGCTGTGTTGGAAATTTATAGAGACTGACCTTGTGCAAGTGGTGGTGGTGATGGAAAAGACCCTGGTCGAGATACAGAAGCCATGAAGAGGGGCGTCATTCTTTGCAGTGGACAGATACTGCTCAATACTAGATTCATTCCAATTACAGATGCATATTGCATGAGCTCCATCATGTCCCTAGTCATATTATCCAAGGAGGTATTTCTGAAAGTACAAGCGCACACAAACAATGACTATGTCATGTGTTATACTTAGGGTGAAGACATTTGAGGGCTCTAGTGACCGTGCAAATCCTGACATCTGAGAGGTAGCTACTGCCTGGTGAGTGGTGCATCTGTTTGCCTGATTGTGGAGTCACCAGTGACTAAGATGTTGCAAGATATATTGTCTTGACCTTGCTGCCTTATGGGTTTTGGCCTGCCAGTTGAGTGGCCCCTTTTTGTAGGTGTCTGTAGTGTAGTGTCTGTGTATGTTTGCCTGCTAGTGTTAAGCTGAGAGTCCTTTATACAGAGCAGTCATCTAAGGGGCCTTAGTGGTTTAGGCAGGAACTTTGTAAGAAGGCTTTTGTTTGTCTAGGATATGGTGGGAATGTGGTGTGAAGTGGGTGTAATAACAATTGGGTAACTCAACACACAATTGGGTAACATTCAGGGTATAGTCTACATTCTTTGAAAAGAGAGATTGGCCTCCAAAGTTACTAGATACTTGCATGTCTGAAACACTAGTCCCCCTAGGAGGAAAACTTGCCCACCATGCAAAAAACTGGACCTCCATCACCAACGATCAATGGGTCCTCAACATAGTATCCCAGGGGTACAAATTTTATTTCCAAACGCTGCCATCCCCAAAAATGTTCCCAGACCTTCCTCCAAACCAATGGAAAGATGCACAGAACCAAGTTCAGTCCCTGCTCTCCAAAAGGGCAATTCAGCCTGTTCCTGCAGAACAGATAGACCAAGGTTTTTATTCCAGACTTTTCCTGGTACCCAGAAAGGAGGGCACCTGGCACCCAATCTTATCTATCTATTCTATCTTAGATCTATCCATTCTAAACACCTTCCTGGTGGTACCAAAATTCAAAATGCTCACCCTACAGCAGCTTCTCCCTATGCTGTCCAAAGATGCCTGGTTAGCCAACCTCGACCTAAAGGAAGCCTATCTGCACATCCTTATCAGGGACTCCTGCAGGAAATATCGACGTTTCAGGGCAGGATCTATGCATTATCAGTTCTCTGCACTTCCCTTTGGCTTATCCACTGCTCCACTTTACCAGAAAGGCTCAGGCTTTACCAGAAAGGCTCATCCAGACTCTGCTACACTTTGCTGTGAAGGAAAGGTTAGTTTGCTGTTATTTTTTGTATTTCTGTATTGCCTTTCTATATTTTGAATACTGTAGTTTGTTTTCTTTACCTTGTGTTTTGCTTGCATTCTGTTTAACAGCATATTAAAACTTCAAAAGAGACCACAGCTCTCTCTGTTCTGAGTCAGGCAGAATTTTTCCCTCCCTCCTACCCATTTAAGTTGTCTTGTTAAATACCACTGTCTTTCTAGTTGCCCGCCTCTTATGTTAATCTGACCATATATCTCATTTCTCTCTACTTTCACTGGCTTATGTGAGTAATCACAAAACCATCACTTTTGAAATCCCACCCCTTCAATTATTTAAATTTATTGGCCATCCTACAGTATTTCATAGTACCAAAATACAAAAGTAACCACCCCTTTCAGTCCATCTTGCTGTTTTAAAAATAGTAACTCTCCACTAAACCTTAACTTTTTAAACAGGTAAAACTCAAGTTACCTACTTTCATATCTAACTTCTCTAGTGCACACTGCAGAGTGCATTCTTTTCAATCTTACCTTTAAGCATCCCTGTTACTAGCACTTTCTCTAATACCTAAAAAGATCATCTCTACTTGACTCCAAGTAGACTTTTCTCTATCTGTTAAACCTAGCACTTGCTCCTACAGTACTTATTACCTTGATACGGCACTCTTATAGATAGCACCCCAAAAGGCAAACCCCCATTTCTCGGTCACCACGTCCCCGAATCTCTTTTAAAGTTTTTTTGTCTAGTCCTTCTAGCATGTCGAGGATCAGTTGCTAGTGTCCTCTCCTGCTCAGCTGGTGAACCTGGGAATATTGAGGCAATGTTACAATTGCCTCATGTACACAGACAACCCTCTCCTCCTCCCACAAAACACAAATACATGCGAGAGATGCAACTATACGGCCAAACTGGAGGCTGAGCTCTCTCAACATAGGACTGGCAAGACCAGTCAGGAGGAGAAGGTTACCACACACACTATAGACCCAGTCTCACATAGTACCATCACAACCTCAAATCATACACATAAACACACAAAGACATACTCGGCTCTGATCAAAAATCTACCAAAACAGCAGAGGCCACCAAAGCAGACACCCAAACAACCACCACCTCAGAACACAACACCTGCAACACATAGACCTCACAGTCAGAGTGTCAAACAGTCACAGCCCTTAAGGCCAAACACAATGCCAGACACACTAGTCATTGGTGACTCCATAGTCAGACACACTGACGCCCCGCCACCAGACTGAGTAAGGAGAAGGTCACAGTAAGCTGCCTGTCGGGCGCTAGAATCCGCCACATAACGCAAGCACTCAGGTCTCTCAACAGCAGGTACAAATATGACTCAGTCATTGTCCACGCTGGTGTAAACGACCTGAGACGCACCTCCTTGGACTACATGAAAAGAGACATTGAGGAGCTCTCTGATTATGTAGCCCAGGCAGGTATGACCCTGACCTTGAGCAGTATCCTACCTTCACCAAGAATGATGCCACAATACAGAGATAAGATGATCAGCTTTAACAATTGGCTTAAACTCTGGTGTCATTCAAAGGGGATCCAATGTCTGTCTGCCTGGGATGACATGCTGGACAAGCCACGCTGCTTCAAGGGACGGCTTGCACCTGTCACCCTGGGATTCCGGATATTGGCAAAGGCTCTTGCCACCCCATAGTGCCTTTTTAGGCAAGGCTCAAATTCTAAACCTACCACCCTAGAACACAAAAAGGAAAAAACTAAGGGTAATGCTGCTCAATGCCAGAAGTCTAAATCTCAAAATGCACGCACTCGAGGCCCTTCTCAGTATGGAGAACATCGATGTCTGTGCAGTGACAGAAACCTGGTTCAAGGCTCCTGAGAGCACCCCAGCACTATCAGGTTTTACCTCTTATCATGCTCCGCCCCAAAATCCGGACAATACCAAGAAAGGAGGGGGTATCCATATTCATCAAAGACACCCACACCTCAAGACTGGTGGCAACGCACGATGCATCGGAGACCATCCAGGTGCAATTAACCATAGGCAAGACTGCTCTGCAAATTGTAGCATGTTACAGGCCACCCTCACAAACTCAGGAACCTCACATGGCCTTCCTGAAAACACTAGAGGGATAAATGTATCACCAAACACTATCATACTAGGTGACTTCAATTACCCTAATATAGACTGGGAACACTACTCAAGCCCAAACACCCTAGCCCAAAAGTTCCTGGAATTCATAAACTCAAATGCCATGGAACAACTAGTCACCATCCCCACAAGAGGAGAAAACATACTTGATCTCATCATCACGAACATGGGAGCACAATGTTCAACACCCGAAGTATACCCCTCACTGGTGAGATCAGATCACAAACTAATCTCGCTGGAGGTCCTCATCCCACCCCCACCTGAAATAAAAAAGACCACAGTAAGGAACTTCTCGAAAGCTGACTTCACACTTCTAAAGACTAGTGTGGTCTCCTTTAAGGCCCCAGAGCCGACGGAAAACAGTACTCAAGCCGCTGAATCACTTACAAATGCCTTCTACCAGCACCTGCAGGACTGCATGGATAAGGCAATCCCAAGCAAAACAAAGACTCTTTGTACCAAAGGCAAGCGTCCACTCTGGTGGACCCCAGCCATAAACAAACTCTACAACAAAAGGAGGAAGCTACTACAAGATAGAGCAAAATCCTTAAAAGGTAAGACACCCTTGATCACTATAAGTAAAAACTAAGAGCTCTCATAAAATCATCCAAAGCAAATTTTGAGAGAAAAATAGCTAAAGACTCAAAAGACAATCATAAGGCCTTCTTTAGCTATGTTAGAAACCTGGGAAGAAACTCCCAGATATGCTCAGAACTAGTTCAAAATGATGTGAAGATTACTGATCCTACAGACATTGCCAACATACTGGCTGACAGGTTCAGTGCAAACTTCTCCCCCCCCCCAAAAGGAGAGATATCTATACCAAGCGATTCCAGCCCCACAAACATCTCCAACGCCCAAGTCAGATCTGCTCTCTCCAAAGCAAACTACACAGCATCCATGGGACCTGATGGTGTCCCCGGCTGTGTGCTCCACGAACTCAACGAGGAATTAAACCCACAGCTAGGACAGCTGTTTAATCATAGTCTTACCTCTGGATACGCACTCCAGGAGTGGCGCACTGCAACTGTGGTCCCACTTCACAAAGGCGGTGCCTCCACGGACCGTGGAAATTACCGCCCATTAGCTTGACAAGCCTTATCTGCAAAGCCATGGAGAGGATCATAATGGACCTCATAAATAAAGACATAGGGAATTTGCAGACTTTGGATCCATCCCAGTTTGGCTTTGTCAAAGGCAGATCATGCCTTCTAAACTTGGTTGACTTTTTCAAACAGTCACCAAAGCCATTGATGAGGAAAGGCAGTCCATACAGCCTACCTCGATCTGGCGAAGGCCTTTGATACAATACCCCACTCGGGTATCATTGAAAAACTCATCAGCTTAAATGTTAACCCATACATCACAAGATGGGTTGCAAACTGGCTGAGTGACAGAACCCACAGGGTCAGAGTTGCTGGCGCCATGTCAGACTCAAAGCCTGTCACAAGTGGTGTACCACAGGGCTCAGTCCTGGGCCCACTCTTGTTTGGCATCTACTTTTCCAAGTACAAGCAAACACAGGAGGGTTATGGCTGACAAAGTTTGCAGATGACTGCAAACTGGGCCATAGTAGAAAACACATCTGACACAGATATCCTTCAGAAGGGTCTCACAGAAACGAATAACTGGTGCCAGAGCCATGGCCTAAAGTTAAATTCCAAAAAATGCATAGTCATACCCTTCGGGAAAAACAAGGTTACCCCTAGCTACCAAATAGGTGGCAATCCACTGAGTACAGAAGAAGTTATCAGGGACCTGGGGACCCAGGTTGATAGTAGTCTGTCATTCGACACCCATGTAGCTAAAGTAGTTAGGAAGACCTTCTACATTGCCCACCTTATCATGAAGGGATTCTCATCTAGATCAAGGGAGGTCATAGTCTCCCTATACTCATCACTCATCAGACCAATGATTGAGTACAATGCCCCATTCGGAATGTATCTGACCCGACACTTGCAGCAGCTGGAGAGGCCACAAAAGTTCCTCACCAAAAGGATAAAGGGTCTCAAACATCTGTCCTATGCTGCCCGACTGAAAGAACTCCAGCTCTATTCAGTCGCCACCGCTTGCTCAGAGGTGACCTTTGCCTAACATACAAGGCCATGTCAAACCCAGATTTGATGAATATGCTTCACCTCAAAAATCTAGATCCGTCAGAGCCACAAGGGTGGGAGACTTAAACCTCGACACGGCTATTAATAGGACGTGCTGGAGGGATAGATTCATCACCCAAAGACTCCCTATGCTGTGGAATAAAATCCCGGTATATGTGAGGCAGAGCACCTCGCTGGCCTTGTTCAAGAGAAATCTTGACCAATGGATGGGAGATCGCAGATATACCCCAGGGATTACCTCAGTGTCACTGCTCAACAGAGGCACAGCAAAATAATGGGTATAGTTCCCCATACTAAAGGGGTGGCGTAAGCCACAAAACTATGGGCTAGGCTTGTAAATGCCCTCGGGCAGATAGCCTAGTATGAACCTATGAACCCAAAGTTTTCACAAAATGCCTGGCTCCAGCCATTGCCTATTGCAGACAGAGAAAGATTCAAATATACCCTTACTTGGACGATTGTCTCATTCAGGCAGACGTTCAGGAAAAGCTGTTGCAGCATCTGACATTTGTAGAGGACCTTCTAACTTCCCTGGGGTACACTATCAACAAAAAGAAATCAAAACTAGTCCCCAGTCAAAAAATTGTATTCCTGGGAGCAAGCTTGGACTCAGCATCCCAGATGGCAATCCTTACTCCAGGAAAACAAGCCTATCTGACAGGCTACTTTGCTAAAATGGCCACCAGAACCCAGCTATGCGCAAGGAAAATCCTGCAGGCTCTAGAGTTCATGGCCTCCTGCATTCTACTAATTCCATATGCCAGACTGCATATGAGGAAACTTCAATGGTACTTAAAAAGTCTTTGGTGCCAACATTCTCAGGACCTGGAAACTATCATACCTATAATACCTTGTCTCAGGACAGAGTTTCTTTGGTTGGCAGCAGCATGTAACCACAAGAAGGGACTTCCCTTTACACAACCCCATGCTGCCCAGATGCTAACCACATACACATCAGACTATGCTGGGGGTGCACATCTGGATGGCAGGTGCATTCAGGGCCACTGGAGCACAAACCAAATTCATCTGCACATCAACCAAAAAGAGATGCTAGCTGTTCGGCATGCTGTGGCAGCTTTTCAGATCCCTACTCTCACTGTGGCCCCTTCTAATAAAAATTGACAACGCCACAGTGATGTGGTACATCAACAAGCAGGGGGAACCCTCTCTTACCCACTCTGCAGGCTAGCCATGACCCTGTGGAACACGGCGTCAGCTATGCATATTCACCTGCAAGCTCAATTCTTGCCAGGCAAACAAAACTCTCTGGCAGACGACTTAAGCAAAAATCTCCTAGACCCACAAGAGTGGCAATTAGACCACAACACCTTCAGCCTTCTAACGCAGAAATTCTGCACCAGGGTACCTCACAGCAAGGCCTGGAAAGTGGATGCCCTATCCTTCCAGTGGGCAAACCTCTCAATCCATGCATTTCCCCCTCTGCCTCTTCTTACAAGAGTACTACTCAAGATAAGGCAGGAAAGACCAAGGGCAATCCTGATTGCCCCAGACTGGCCATGCCAACACTGGTACCCACTACTGCATAGTCTGTCACCAATGCCACCATGGCTCCTACCCCAGATCCCAACCCTCCTCACTGAGCAGGAGGGCCAGATCTTGCATCCGCAATTGCAAACCCTGAAACTTGCAGCCTGATTTATTCCTTGAATTTTCCTCCAGTGGCCAGCCTAAGCAAGCAGGTGCTAGATGTCATTCGTGAAGACAGAAGACCCAGTACAAGGAAATCCTATGCTGATAAGTGGAAAAGGTATTATTCCTGGATTCACTCTAAAGGAGCGGATACAGCACAGCCCTCCTTACCTCTCATCCTGGATTACCTAGCAGATCTACTCCGCAGAGGCCTATCCTTCTCTTCCATTAAGATCCATGCCTCTACCATCTCTGCTCATTACAGCACGGAGCCACCTCTCTTCTCTCACCTTCTCATCAAACAGTTCCTGAGAGGGGCTAACAACTTAAGGCCACCAAGAAGAGCCCCTACCCTTGCTTGGGACCTTAATTTTGTGTTGGAAAAGCTCACACTTACCCCCCTTTGAGCCTGCAGTGTCAACAGAGTTAAAATTCCTCTCTTGGAAAACAGCCTTGCTTCTGGCCATCACTTCAGCTAGAAGAGTGTCTGAGCTACAAGCACTTATGGCTGTGGAACCCTTCATTATTTTTCATGCTGACAGGGTCTCCCTCAGGACTAACCCTACTTTTATGCCCAAAGTGGTGTCCATTGTGGCTCTCAACCAATCTATCCATTTGCCCACCATTTTCCCTAATCCTCAAAATAAGGAGGAAAGGATCCTATACTCTTTAGATGTGCACAGACAGCTCAGATTCTACCTTGGTAGGACTAAGCCCTTCAGGAAATCTGACCAGTTACTAGTCAGCTTTGCACCAGGTGATATCAAAACAAACCATCTCCAAATGGATAGCACACTGCATCCATTTCTGCTACAAACATAATGGGAAACCACCCCCTCAGGGGGTCAGAACGCATTCAGCTAGGGCAGCTTCAACCTCTACAGCCTTTCTCAGAGGAGTCCCTACCAGGGACATTCTGGAAGCAGCTACTTGTTCTGTTCATACCTTCACCAAGCATTACCACCTGACTATCTTTTCCAAATCCAGGGCGGGCTTTGCAACAACAGTCCTGCAGGGCATACTAGCCAGTCCCAAATATTCTTGCCTGCCTCCACCCATTGTTTTGCTTTGGGAATCAACCCAAGTGTGATGACTGCAACAGTGAAACATGAAGAACATAGTACAGTTGTGTACACTTACCATAAAGGTAGATGTTCGAGTGTATTCACTGTTGCAGTCCTGGTTTCTCACCCTCCAGCCCCATTGTCTATCTCTTCTCTCCCTCTGTCTCCTGTATTTCTCTTCCTCACTCCTTACAGGGCTATTGGTATTTACTTTTTACTGGTGGTGTTTTTTCCACCATAACTTAACTCCTGACTTTTGGGGCAAGAGAAACTGATATAATGGCGTTGGCTGCCTGTTTTTATACCCCTGACGATCTGACATCAGTCCTGAAGCGACAGCAACCGACACAGAAATACTATGCCTCTGGTATTCGGGCTGACTGAGGGATACCCCAGGCAGGATAACCCAAGTGTGATGAGTGCAACAGTGAATAAACTCTAACATCTACATTTATGGTAAGTGTACGTAACTGTACTTTTCCTGCTGTCTTCGCTTCAGATCTTCGAATTCCAAAAGATAAGTACCCAGTTGGAGATGTTTTTGATTCCTTTGTTACTGCATGGCAGTTAGGGTCACATGTCATCCAAGAAGGGAAAGTGCAAGTGCAGTCGTCAGATCCCCCATAAGGACGCGCACGAGCTTTGCCTTTTCTGTGTAGGGCCTATGCACGACCATCTTTCTTGCGTGATCTGTCAAGCCTTGTTGCCTAAAACCCTACACAGCTGCCTGCATGCCTTGAATATATATTCTACAAAATCAGCATCTTAAGCACTTCACTTTAGAGATGAAAGGGTCATCCGGTCAGCCCATTGAACCACCAAAAAAGAAGGCCAAGGTTTCCAGGCCCGAAGTTGCTACTGCTGCCCCTCCTCCATCTGGTGTCCCTCCTGTGGCTGACGTTCACCTGGAGGAATGCTTGGACTCTGCTGAAACAGGTATAGCAGGTACCCCTCGGGATGCTGCAAAACCTTGAGCAGAAGGCATGTCCAGGGAGGGTTCACAGACGTCACTTTGTGATGTCGAGGGGAACCGCAGGTTCCTACGGCTGCCCAGACAGGCCTTTTCTCGACTTCAGTCCACTGAACCTAGGCCGCCTTCAGACACTAGGCCGTCCTCAGGGCGTATGTCTCCTAGGCCTTCATTGAAAAAGAAATCCAAGACCAAGCATCTCTCCCCCTCTCCTGAAAGCCAACCAGATTGGCAGTTTTTTTCACAGAGCCTATTTAATGCCTTTATGGCCCTGAGGCCTGCCATGCCTGGATCCCCACAGGCCGGCCCTCCTATCAGTCCTAGGCCTCAGGTTGAGGATGTCATCCTAATTGAAGCTGAGGATTCTCTCTCCTTTGACTCCCAGATGCCTTCTGCTCCTTGGATATGATTCTCCAGGGGACGAATCTGTAGAGGATGATTCCCTAACAGAGGACCTCACCTTTGGGGAGACAGTTTCCAAAATGAGGGAATTTTTTTAAGTAGAATTCTTCTGAAATGTCTGAGGTACAAAAAAGATGTTGAGCTCCTGCAGATGGACACCCCTACTCCTCCTGCAATCCCCCCCAGCATTACCAGCCTTCTTGGATGCTTTCAGTGCTGCCTCACTTAACCCTGATTCCCAATCACCTGCTCCCAGGAGGCCTGACAGGTTTTACAAAGTCCTTGAAGGGGCGAAATTTCTTATCAAATGCCCTGTAGCTGACCCTGACACTGTCTCAGTCTCCGTAGGCAAACCGTCCAAATTACTGCCATCTACCTCAGTCCTCCCCACTGACAAGGACAATAAGGCCATGGAGCGCCTTGCTAAGAAAGTTTACACTTCCTCTACCAGGGCCTTCAGGGCTTTAAATTATCAAACACGCATGTCCAAGTATGCCTTGGCACTTTTGACCCAGGTCACCAAACTCTTAGCTGATCTTCCAGACTCCCTTTCCAAGGGTCAAATCTCTGCCCTCATTAATCTCTCATCACAAGTCACTAGACACTCTGTTCATTGCAGCTATGATGCTACAGAAGCTTTTGCAAGATCAGTTGCCTCACCTTCAGTCCTAAGACAGTATTTTTGGTTAAGGCTTCAGCCCATACCCGATGACATTAAAGCAAAATTAATGGATGCATCCCTGGATAACTCCGCCCTTTTTGGATCTAAAGTGGCTGAGCTATTTAAGGCCATTCAGTAGAAAGGGAAGGAGCTGCAAGACATTAAACACCTGTTCGTCTCCCCTATTCCCAAATATCACAGGAACTACCCATCAAAGACACAGTTCATTAGGAAACACTGTGCTCCAACTTCCCATGCTAGAGGCAGAAAAGGCACAAGGAAACAGCAGACCCCTTCTAAGTCTGCTGAGACTCCTGCCCAGAAAACCCCCTTTCAGGATAGGGCATGTAGCCTGTGACTACCTGCCTTCACTGTCTCCCCCCAGAATCTATTCCTCTGTCCCTAAGGCTCTCTCACTGTCTGCCCCTTTGGCAAATCATTACCTCAGACAGGTGGTTCCTCTCCATCATAGAAAAGGGCTATTTTATGTCCTGGGTCATCCTCCCAAAGAACAACTCCACCTTTTCCAGCCAGTCATAGACAGCTTCCTTTCTCAATGAACCGTACAACCAGTTCCTCTGGTGGAAAAAGGAGAGGGGTTCTATTCAAAATGTTTCCTGGTGCCCAGGAAGAATGGACCCTGGCGATCTATCCTGGATCTTTCTTACTTCAACCTGTTCTTGCACGTCCCCACCTTTTGCATGCTTACTATTCAAATCCTTTTTTCTTTACTGATAACTCAGGGATTTCTACCCACCTTGGGCATAAAGGACACCTACCTCTACATACCAATAAGGCCCAGCTATAGGAAATGTATGCATCTTGCTACTGGTTCCTCACATTTTCATTTCTCTGCCTTGCCCTTTGGACTATCTACTGCTCCCAAGGGTCTTCACTAAATGCCTGGCTCCTGTGGTGGCCTACTGCAGAGTCATAGGCATCCAAATGTTTCCATACCTGTACGACCACCTGATTCAGGCAGAATGCTCCATATCCTTGCAGAGCCAAGCCAACTCCACAAAGTCATCTCCCTCCTGCAGGCTCTGGGATTCAACATAAACTTTTCTAAGTATGGGCTGCAGAATAAGGACAGATGTTATGAGGGCATTCCTCCCGCCCCAGAAAGTGGAAATCCTGACCTAATACCTGACCACTGTCCTCAAAGCCACTGCTTTGACAGCCAGACAGTACCTCAGGCTATTGGATTATATGGCTTCCACTTTCCCATGCTGCCTCTGGCAAGACTCCACATGAGAAAATTACAGTGGTACCTCAAGTCCATATGGACCCAACACTCACACCCGTTGGACTATGTCATCCCCTTATTCCCTTGTCTGAGGAAGGAGATACTGTGGTGGTTAAACTAGGTTATGCTCAACCCAGAACTTCCACTGAAACCCCTTCCCCTGTCCAGGAGATGTACACAGATGCCTCAGATCTGGGCTGGGGGGCTATTCTCGGCAGCCTGAAAGTGCAGGGTACCTGGTCCCTTACCTTGAGGTGGGAACACATCATCAGAGAAATGAGAGCAATCATATTTGTCGTGACAGCCTTTCTTCATGTCCTAAAACAAGGGCCCCTGAAGTTGTTCACAGACAATACTATAGTTCTTTAGTATGTGAACAAACAGGGAAGGACCAAATTCTATTTGCTTTGCAGACTTGCTCTCCAGGCCTGGGACCTGGCAGCTCATCACGGAATTTCCCTGCAGGCAGTTTATATCCATTCAACTCAGAATATTCAGGCAGACACCTTGAACAGATCCATGACACAATCCCATGAATGGATAATTCACAGGGATGTGTTTCTGGACATTGTCCACAGGTGAGGTATCCCTCAAATAGATCTGTTTGCCTCCCCCTGAACAGACAACTATCACTGTTTTGCACCAGGCTACCCAGTCCCTTAGCAAGAGCAATGGATGCCTTCTCCATCTCATGGAAGGAGATGTTTCTGTATGCATTCCTGTCTTCCCGTTCAAAAAGTCCTGCTGAAGATCCAGCAGGACAAACCAAAAATCTTTCTGGTGACTCCCTTTAGGCCAAGACAGCATTGGTTCCCCCTCCTTATGCATTTAGCCAGGGGCAATCACCACAAGTTACCTCACAGAGTGGACCTTCTCACACAAGAAAAGGGATCCCTGATCCATCCCCACCTGGAATCTCTGAATTTAACCTTGTGGGCATAGAATTCTGATCCCTTCTAGGTACTTTTACACCAAGAACGTACTAGCAGTCATGTAGGAGACCAGGAAACCTAATGCAAGGAGATCTTATTTGTCCAAATGGAAGAGGTTCTCCATGTGGTGTCAACAAAGACAGCTAGACCCTTTGCAAAGTGAGGTCCCCTTAGTGCTGTCCTATCTGTGTGAACTCGTTCAAGCAGGGTTGGCATATTCCTCTGTCAAAGCACACCTTGCTGATATTTCAGCCTGTCTGCCTTTTGATCCTCCTCTAGCCTCCTGTCTCTCTTCAAGGTTATTCCTTAAGGGAGTGCTACACCTCAGACCCCCCAGGAGGCAGGTTCTTCCTCCATGGTATCTGAATTATGTTCTAGAGAAAACTCACTGTTGTCCCCTTTGAAACAGCTTCCAAGGTGTCTCTGAAACATTGTACCTGGAAAACTGTACTCTTTGTGGCCCTGACTTCAGCCAGAAGAGTGTCAGAACTCCAGGCCCTCATGGCAACACTTCCATTCATTGTCTTCCACAGGGATGAAGTGACCCTGAGGACCAACCCCTCCTTTATGCCCAAGGTGGTCAATGAGCTATCGTTAAATGAGGGTATTCACCTGCCCACCTTTTTCCCTCATCCACAAATTGACAGTGAGAGAGTCTTACATTCCCTTGATGTTCATAGACAACTTAGAGTTTACCTTGACAAGACTAAGGTCGTTAGGAAACCAGACCAGTTGTTTATCTCATTCTATCCCAGAGCCTTGGGAAAGACCGTTACTAAGAAGGCCATTTCTGTTTGGATCTCCAAAGCTATATCTTTTTGCTACACATCCCATGGGAAACAACTCAAATCCAAAATTAAAGCCCACTTCACTAGAGCCATGGCTTCATCTGTGGCTTTCTTCAAAGGCTTGGACACTGCTTACATCCTAGAGGCAGCTACTTGGTCATCTGTCCATGCATTCACTAAACACTACAGGATAGATCATGTCTCCAGATCCAGAGTGGGGTTTGCTAGGACAATCCTGCATGGTTTTGTGGAGAGTAGCTCTATACCACCACCTTTTTGTTTCCTGTGAGCTTTGGCACTCACCCAAGAGTTTGGAATACTGCAACATGAGAATAGAAGGACATAGAATAGTTGTGTAAAATCTTACCATAACCATAGGTTTCCTTCTCTTCCATGTTGCAGTATTCATTCCCTCCCACCTTACCCCCTTCTCTGCATCTTTTCGTGGATGACACTGAGCCTGTACAGCTATCCTGGGACTGGGGTCCGACTGGGGCATCCAGTTCTGAGGAAAGGAACATGGCAGACTTCATGTTTATGGCCCACGTTCCCTAGGCCAGCGTCAGATGTCCTACGTACCTAGCAGTGACTACAAGCTTTTGTATACTGGCTGGACATTGGGTAGCAAGAGAGGAAAACCCAAGAGTTTGGAATACTGCAACATGGAAGAGAAGGACATGTATGGTTATGGTAAGATTTTACACAACTGTTTTATATGTATGTTATATATATATATATATATATATATATATATATATATATATATATATATATATATATATATATGGTTTACTATTGAAGTAATGAAACTGCATTGGTTGACATGTCACAATGTTGACCCGAAATGCCGAATCCGTACCATCAAAAAGACAGCCAAGTTGAAACTGAATACATTGACATCCGTAGTTCAATGTATTCACCATAGTAAGAGGTGACGTCAGTCACCCATGCTATGCATCTTAACGTACCGTGACATTCCACAGTCAAAGGTACGTGTGTTTTATTATTTTGCAGGGGGCCCCTGCTCCCCCTACAAATTATATATACCAACACAGAGATTGCACTAAAGTGAGGAAATGGGTTAATTCCGTGTTCCTCACTGAACCGTGATCCCCGTTCACAATGCCGAACTCAGATAATCGACCTACACTACCGATTCGGTGTAGTGTAGTCGATATTTTCTGGTTCGGCATTCTGCCCATTAGAAAAGTGCCTGTTGACCACATACCAGTCAAGCAGAGGCACTTCTCCAATTCAATAGTAAATATATATATATATATATATATATATATATATGTGTGTGTGTGTATATAATACGTGCATATATGTGAAACGTAGTACAAAGTGTGTTTACTACTTAGGTGTTGTTTTAGGTGGAGGGGATGCTATTTACATGCAATTTGTAGGTTTTGAAGTTGTGATGCAAAGTTTCAAAGTTATGACATTCGATGTTATGAGTTTTAGACGTTATGGGTTTTAGATCTTATGGTTTCAATGTTTTGAGCTTCGATGTTATGAACTTTAGATGTTTTGAAGGGGATCCATATACATACATACATATATATATATATATATATATATATATATATAGATATATCTATATCTATATATATATATATATATATATATATATATATATATATATATATATATATAGATATATAGGGATCTACTTCAGTAGATCGAACTTTTACGAGTTCGAACCACATATGGCCGAGACCATATGTTCGAACTCGTAAAAGTTCGAACACGGAAAGAAAAACACATAAAACAAAAAAATAACCACAAAACTAAATGTCTGTAGCAGGGGGACTATGCACCCCCCCCCTCACACCCCTGTTACTTAAATATACCAACTCCAAGATCGCACTACATTGCGGAAATGGGAAATCTTCCCTTTTTGCTCTGTACGGAGATCTCCATTCAGTCCGATCAAACTTTTACAAGTTCGAACATATGGTCTCGGCCATATGATGTTCGAACTTGTAAACGATCGACTGAAGAGGACATTTTATATATATATATATATATATATATATATATATATATATATATATATATTTATTTATTATGTTGCTTGCAAGAGAAAAAAATTCTCCTGACCACCTTCTGTGGCATCCTTTTCAAGGCCATCTAGAAGTCTTAGAGTTTGATGTCGACAGAATGATGAGAAAGTTTCTAAGAATGCAGATTCTGCTTGGGATTCTCTCTGTAACATCCACTTCAAATACGCTGAGTATGGGCCCAACAACCCCTCCTATCTTATCTCCAGTACCAGTCTGCCCTTACAAGCCTGGTTTCTATAGTTCTAAGCTGTACTGGTGCATGTTAACTGGAGCCAGCAGTCCAGGCGACTTCGACTCCAGTGGTATACTTGACTCACTCATCTCTGAGGCTCTTCGAATGAGATGCTTCTTGGAGCCAAATTATCGATACCAGGGCTTGGAAACATTTCTTGATTCAAAACCTCAGGCCTCGACTTTCGGCAGCTCAGGTCCGAATTTAGTCTCTGAATCAAGACCTGTCAAGACCGAGAGGTTTGCTTCGTCTTCCTTACATGGCTGAAGACCTCACTCGGCCTTCCAGGCCTTTGAATGAGTTTGGCAGAACCAAAAGGAAAGGCACTATACTCAAGTTTGGCTCCATCCCAACCTTAAGGGAGCACTGTTTCTCCTTCCACTCATTCTCGTCGACAGGGGCAGTTGGTAGCAGTATATACTACATCTAGATGGACTTCAACTGAGACGCTGTTCATTTCAGTCCCTTTTTGGATAATTTTCCTTTGTACCTTAAGTTCCAATTGTCTGCTATTTTATAATATGTAATTTATGAGGTAGCTGTATAGGGCAAACTCGAGCTGAGATACTACGGTGGAGTGGAGGGAGTTATAGGTATGGGGGAGGAATCAGTGCCCTGGATCTGTAAGTTTCAGAAATGGTGCCAAGTTCATATCTGATCGGATCTGACAACTCAAGGGTTGAACCAGATAACACGGATCTGTCGTTATAGTAAGTACATAACTTTCATATATTCGCTGTTTCCTCTAGAGGTAGGTTTTAATTGTCCAAGGTCTGCCATATTTCCCAGGGGTGGAGGTAATCCCTGTTTGATGGGGCTGGGGGTTTGATCACATTCTGGTTATCTGTTTCTTGAATTTACTTTAAGCCTAGGAAGGGAGCACCTAGGGGTGTCACTGCCACCTTTGTACTGCTTGATTGGCTGATTTGTTATTCTAGGTCACCTCTTGAAATTCCAAGGACCATAATTAGGATCTGGTGTGTAGCAGAGGTGAAAATACAAATGTGGGGGAGACTGTGTCTACCAAGTCTGAGCTTTGCAGTACCACGGAGCAAAAATGTTGGAGTTATGCAGTCAGATTATGGGGACATGGGTGGCGGGGGGGTACTTGTACCAGAATTGTTTTAAAGGTATAACAGTGTCTTGGAAGTTCTTGATTTTGTTTGAGACTGTTTATTTTTCAAAGTGCTGAGACTCCAGTATTGGATTTCACACTTCTGAGAGACATCTATCATTCCACCCATCCATATGAGGAACAGCTGTTAAGTGCTTGAAAAGGATGGCAAGAACTTTTAAGTGCGTTTGCCTAAAGGTGTAAATGGCATCTTATAGTTCCCATGATTGCTTGCTTAATATTGTTTCTATGTACTAAATTATCCAGTCACATGTTGCGGGTGCTGGAGGCTGAGATTGCTTGTTTTAGGGTTTCTCTCTGTCATGTTGGCTGGTTAGCCTTGATGCAGAAAGAGCTACAGGTGAATCTATACTCTGGTACAAGAGCGAGGACACTGGTTCATCTCTTGTTAAGAGCAAGAGTCATCGTTGTTGGATTTCACCATTAGGGGTGTCACTGAAGTGCAAGCACCAGGCCTTTTTCATGGCTCTCCCCCTTAATGCTTACACATATGAGTCTTGGTTGGCCTAACTTTAAACCCATTTCCTAAGCTTGTTACTTAATATAAAGCATTTGTAAGGTGCAGGACACCCTGCCTCATCTTCTTCACAGAAGGGTCCAGTGCTAGGCCCTTACTTTTTTAGGTGGATGAAGATTCATTAATCTTAAGCCTTCTACACTCCTCATGGAATAATTCCTCCTTTAGGGAGGCCTTGTAGCATTTTAGAGATTGCCTGACCCTTGTCCTGGATAGCTCCTTTGATATTTTACTTGGTTCCCAGAGTGTTTCTCCACTAAAGTCAGCATTTTGTGGATGTCATTTTAGAGGTACCCTTATTTTACCAGTGTTCTCTCCTTCAGCGAATTGGAATGAGATTTTGTCAGTTATCCCAAGACTTGTCTTGGCAGGCGTTCACTGGGTCCAGACAGCATGTTCTCCTCTCTTGCAATTAAAGAATAAGGTTGCTGATGAAAGGACAGGTTTGGTAAATGTGTTTATTTCTCTACCTTGTTGAGACTGAAAGTCCTCCTCTGTGTTTTTATCTTTTTAGGATCCAGTCCGTCCTTTTGACCCCCCCGTTAGTCTGAGTCACAGACTACCTAGTCCTACTTATGGTGATGGCTGTGATTATGGCATCCCATTTCAGATGCCATTTGGTATGTATGATTAGTGTTTTGGTTAGGGTAGCAGGCACTACCATGTGCTTGCAGTGTCTGACATGGTTGATTGAATCCTCCTGGAGGATGTTTTAGACATGTTCTTGCTGGATATGCCCTGTAGCAGAAGCAGCCATTAGGTAATATTTGCAGTCCCTACTAGATGCCATCCTGGGTGGGAAACCCCATCCTTTGAATTAGGGGGACCATTGTCTTGCCATCTGGATTTGTGCATTTCCAGGAGAAGGAAGATGTCCTGCTGGTGCCTTAACTCATTGCTTCCTACAAGAATATAATCATCAGGAAAGCAGAGTTACTGTGTATACTGTAAGAGTAAACACATCTTTACAGGAATCTTCCCTGTACATCTGAAAAGAGTATACGCATCACTGTTTTCAAAAGTCTTAATTTCTGAATTTGTGGTAAAGGTACATACGTACAACTAAGGCAGTAAGGGGGTATCTACAAGCTGACATGACAAGTCAGTAAAGAATGTGCAGTGCTGGAGTCATTTAGGAGGGTTTCAAAAAAGTTATGAAAAATAGAACATATTTCCATGATTACATTAGTAATGCAAAAATAGTGTGTTACTTCATGTTGAGTTTGTTGCACTTAACCAGTGGGTGTTTATAAAAATAATGATATTAAACATTCTGAGTTGTACATGCTGTTTGGATGAAGCAGTTAACACTATTACCTATATTTTTACCGATATTTTCACAGCTACATTATTTTCTTACAAGTTGTGTGACCTATAGGTGAACAGATAGTGGTGTCTTACACAAAACATTAAGGCACACAGTCTTGACACTTGTGCTGGCCTTCTAATACAAATGGTTTTGTAGATTAATATTGTTGTGAAATGTGCAATTATTGTATGCATAATTTGCATAGATTCAACAATATTACTAAACAGTTTTATGCATTCCTGCCTTGTTGTACATCATTGGAAAGCTGCAGAACAGGTGAACAGTTCCCTCACTGATGTCTTGCATGTATCTTGCATGCATAACCCCTTTTGGTTGACGACAACACTAGTATTTTTTGACAAACAAGTTACGTTTTTCTTTCATAAATCAGCTGTATAAAGTCAGCATCTACAGATAGACCTTTGATGCTAACACCAGCGTATAGCCCATTGTTTACCAAAGAGCTGTCATATTTACATTGTTCACACCATTTATCAAATATAATTATAATTGTGTTTTCAGTAGAGGATTTTGGAGGAAGGCTGTCAGAATCAAGTTGTTTCCTAGCTTAGAAGATCTCAGGAAGGAAAGGTGTTAATTATACTCTTGCTATTCAGGTTTAAATGAATTAAACATAGGTTTAGGAGCACTGTGATCACTCTGGTTCCTGAGTAGGTTATGCAGTGTTAAGGGTCCTAGTAAAGTCTCCCTTTTTGCTTTGGCATTCAGTGTTCTTGCTGAGGAAGGAGGAGTGGTAATTTAAGTGTCTGATGTTTAAGCCTTCCTGATAGAATTTGAGAAATGACACAAGCACTTGAAAGAAGGGAGTTAGTCAGACACTGTGTACTGGTTTCCCATTCCCTCTCCCATATGGAACTGGGATGAAGACCCAGACTTCTCTTCCTGTGGACAATGATGGCATCTCCTGTAGTTTGAGGGAAATGTAATTCCTGTCCCATCAGATGGTTACTTGGTCCTCAGTGATTATGTATGTGCCCCCAGAGGAGCTCTTCATTCCCTTTCTTACCTCTTGAGAGCTTGTGAAAGTAGATTTTTGGGATGCTGGGTTACCTCTTTCAACATCAGTGAGGGAGGTCTTGGGTGATGCCCCCCTTATGTCTGTGTGAGAAAGCATTCCCCCATTTCATAGGTTCATAGGTTGGTACTAGGCTATCGACCGTAGGGCCCATGCAAGCCTAGCCATAACAATTCCCTGGATATTTCTTCCCACAATATTTACTTCTCTGGACCCCTGTCTAGCAGGGCGACTGACATGATCCCCGGGGTGAATTTCCTATCTCCCATCCAATCATCAAGGTTCGTTTTGAAGAGGGCCAATGAGGCACTCTGCTTGACATGTATGGGCAGTCTATTCCAGAGTATGGTGAGTCTCTGGGGCAGGAACCTATACCTCCAGCATGTTTTGTTCATTGTGATGACAAGGTTAGATCCCTGGAGCGTGTGGCTCTGAGGGATTGGGATTTCTTTAAGTGGAGCATGTCCAAAAGCTCAGGGTTTGACATGGCCTTGTATGTTAAGCAGAGATTGCCTCTGAGTAGACGATATGCCACAGAGTATAGCTGGAGTATGTCCTTCAAGGATGCATCTGCAGTCATAACAAATGGGTTGTCCTGTCGTCAGGCAGCCCCTCGGTCGGCCGGATTCCAAAGTCTGGGTCTGGCCTCGGCTGGTGTCGCACTTCACCCGACGTCATCTCTGCTGGTCTTCGGGTATAAAGGCATCAGCCGACGCCATTTTCCTCAGTCTTTCTTGCGCGTGGCTCAAGCAGAAGCTGTTCGCAAGTGCCGGTCGGTCAGATCCAGAGATTACTACTACCGAATACTACTTCAAGACTTCTAAAAGCTAAGTACCCGTTGGGGACTCTTTCTTGCCTCAGCCGATGTCAGAAAAAGTAAATAACTGTTTAACTTGTGGGAAACAAATACCTCATAAAGATTTCCACTCATACTGCCTACCTTGTTTAGGCCCAGACTATGACGTAGCAGCCTGTTTAGCCTGTGCTTCCTTCAACCGACGAACGCTTAGGCGTCGGTCGGAGTTTGCTGAACAGTTTTTCGGCTCAGATTTTGCGTACATTATGCCGTCGGATCCTCCGACTACTCAAATTGTTAAAAAGCAAAGAAAAGACCGACACTTTCGCGGTCCGGTTTCGCCGAAACCACGGTTAAGCAAACCGCGAGTGTCTCGGTTTCGGCGAAACCGAGCAAACGGGTCAATCTTCAGCGAATCCATGACTACTACCGAGGCTCCTGCTACCCTAGTTGAATCGGCCTCTGAAGTTTTGCCTACTAATGTGGTTCCTATTGAATTATCAGACACCATCCCTTTGGATGTCTCTACCCCAGCACGTGGTGCTGCTAGGCCTCCTGCAGCCATGTCTATTAAAGCCTTTGCCAGGGCTAAAGCAGCCAAAACTGCTAAATCAGTGCCTGTTAAGCCCCCCTCACACAGGCCCAGTTCCAGTTCACAGATGCTTACTCTGGCAGAGGATCTCATCTCTTTAATTAGGGGATCCCAATCTCACCCAGACAGGGCCTCTCAGCCTCCAGAAAAGAGACCTAGAGCAGAGCCCCCAGAGCCAGTGTCCTCTGATGATTCTTCGGATGACTCAGACATTACAGACCATCCAGAGGCTCCTTTTTCTACTTATGAAGATTCCGATGCTGAAGAATCTATTCCATCTGCCTCTCCACCAGAGGAATTTTCCTTTGGGGAAACCTTACATGCCATGAGAGAACAATTCCAATGGCAGGGACAAGATTTCTCAGATTCAAGAAAAGGCTTAGGACCTTTCTACACTTACCACAACATAGGCCCTTAGCTATACCTCCAGTTCTGCCTGTTGTGGATGATGCATTTAATGATGTTTGCACTGCTCCTGATACTTTACCTCCAGCCCCTGCCAAACCAGATAGGTTTTACAGGGTACCAGACACTCATCACCACCTATACAAGGCCCCACTTGCAGATCCTGAGACTATCTCCCAGGGGCCTAAGGCAGTAGCTTCGACCTCAGCAAAAAACCCTCTCCCTTCCGAAAGGGAATCCAGATCCTTAGAGAGATGGGGAAAAAAGTTTACACCTCTGCTACTCTCTCAGCTAGAGCTTTGAACTGCCAGTTTCATATGATCCAATACCAAGAGTTTATGCTTGATCAGTTAACTAAGAAACTGTCCTCTGATGACTCCTTAGATAAGAAATATGATGTCCTTCATGGATGCATCTGCAGTCATAACAACTGGGTTGTCCTGTCGTCAGGCAGCCCTTCAGTCGGCCGGATTCCAAAGTCCGGGTCCGGCTTCGGCTGATGTCGCACTTCACCCGACGTCATCTCTGTTGGTCTTCGGGTATAAAGGCATCAGCCGACGCCATTTTCCTCAGTCTTTCTTGCGTGGCGCCAAGCAGAAGCTGTTCGCAAGTGCCGGTCGGTCGGATCCAGAGATTACTTCTACCGAATACTACTTCGAAGACTTCTAAAGCTAAGTACCCCGTTGGGGACTCTTTCTTGCCTCAGCCGATGTCAGAAAAAGTTAATAATTGTTTAACCTGTGGGAAACAAATACATCATAAAGATTTCCACTCTTATTGTCTGCCTTGTTTAGGCCCAGCCCACGACGTAGCAGCCTGTTCGGCCTGTGCTTCATTCAACCGACGAACGCTTAGGCGTCGGTCGGAGTTTGCTGAACAGTTTTTCAGTTCTGATTTTGCGTATATTATGCCGTCGGATCCTCCGACTACCCAAACTGCTAAAAAACGCAAAGATAAAGACCGACACTCGCGGTCCGCGGTTTCGGCCAAAACCATGGTTAAGCAAACCGCGAGTGTCTCGGTTTCGGCCGAAACCGAGAAAACTGATCAAAGTACAGCTGAATCTATCACTACCACTGAGGCCCCTGCTACTTCTCTTGAATCGGCCTCAGAAATTTTATCCACTACGGTGGTTGCCACTGACTTATCAGACACCATTCCCTTGGATGTCTCTACCCCAGCACGTGGTGCTGCTAGGCCTCCAGCAGCCATGTCCATTAAGGCCTTTGCCAGGGCTAAAGCAGCCAAAACTACTAAAACAGTGCCTGTTAAACCCCCTACAACCAGGCCCTCTTCTAGTTCACAAATGCTTACTCTGACAGAAGATTTAATTTCATTAATTAGAGGATCTCAATCTCACCCAGACAGGGCCTCTCAGCCCCCAGAGAAGAGACCTAGGGCAGAGCCCCCCGAGCCTGTGTCCTCTGATGATTCTGCCGATGAATCAGACATAACAGACCAGCCAGAGGCTCCTTTCTCCAATTTTGAAGACTCAGATGCTGAAGAATCCATTCCAGCTGCTTCCCCACCAGAAGAATTCTCCTTTGGGGAAACCTTACATGCCATGCGAGAGCAGTTCCAATGGCAGCAGCAGGATTTCTCAGACTCCAGAAAAAGACTTAGGACCTTTCTGCACCTTCCACAGCACAGGCCCTTAGCTATACCTCCTGTTCTCTCTGTGGTGGATGATGCCTTCAATGATGTCTGCTCTGCACCAGATTCTTTACCTCCAGCCCCTGCCAAACCAGACAGATTTTACAGGGTACCAGACACTCATCACCACCTTTACAAGGCCCCACTTGCAGACCCCAAAACTATATCCCAGGGTCCCAGGGCAGTAGCCGCGACCACAGCTAAAAACCCTATTCCTTCAGAAAAGGAAGCCAGGTCATTAGACAGATGGGGCAAAAAGGTCTACACCTCAGCTACTCTCTCAGCTAGAGCTTTAAACTGTCAGTTTCACATGATACAATACCAAGAATTTATGCTTGATCAGTTAACAAAAAAGCTATCCTCTGATGAATCTATTGATAAGAAATATGTATTAGAAATTGTAAATAACATACAACAGGTTAGTAACCATTCCTTAAAATGTGGCTATGATGCACTGGAGGTTTCATTTAGATCAGCCATGACTGGCACAGTGATAAGAAGGCATGCATGGCTAAAGGAACAAGCTTTACCGGATCATGTTAAAGCTATTAGATGCTCCTATTGATAAGACCAGCTTGTTTGGTACACCTGCCCAGCAGGTAATGAAGAAAATGGAAGAAAAGGCAAAATCTGTTCAAACGGTTAAAGATTTCTTGCAGGTTCAACCACCAAGGTTTAGCAGGAACTGGCCTGCCAAAAATTGGTCCTTTCCTGACTCCACAAGATCCCAAAGGGGCAGGAATAGACGTTCCAGAGGCAGAAACCAATCCAGAGGAGGTGCCTACAGAGGACGACAGTGGCAAGGTAACAACAGAGGCACAGACACAACCACTGCCACTACAACAACACAACCACAGTGACTTAACTCTAAATCTGCCTACCAGGGAACAAATAGCAGCTCCATTAGGCGGCAAATTAACCTTATTTTCAAAGAACTGGCACTATATCACAAAAGACAAGTGGATTTTACAAACCATAGATCAAGGTTACCGGTTCCACTTCCACACTTTACCAGTCAAAAGAGGAATGCCAAATCTACCTCCAAATCAAAAAACAGAGGCTCTACAACAGATAATGCAGTTAGCAAACATGAGAGCTGTGGAAAGAGTGCCAACAACAGAACAAGGAAAGGGATTCTACTCCAGACTATTCCTAGTTCCAAGAAAGGAAAAAGTTGGAGACCTATTCTCGACCTGTCCACCTTAAATACATACATCATTGTCCCAAAATTCAAAATGCTGACCCTACAGCAACTTCTTCCCATGCTGGGCAAGGAGTGTTGGCTGGTAACTCTAGATCTCAAGGAGGCATACCTGCACGTCCCCATTCGACCAATCTGCAGAAGATACCTCAGATTTCTTGCAGGATCAGAGCATTATCAATTCTCAGCATTGCCCTTTGGCTTATCTACTGCCCAGAGTATTCACAAAATGCCTGGCATCAGTAATCGCCCACTGCAGACTACAGGGAATTCAAATTTACCCATACCTGGACGACTGCCTGCTACAAGGGGACAACAAAAGCAAGCTGACAACAGATTTACAAAGGGTCATTTACTTGCTACAAGCACTGGGATACACAGTCAATTTACAAAAATCAAGGCTGATACCATCCCAAACAAGGACATTCTTGGGCGCGGAATTGGACACAGTAAAACAAATGGCATTCCTAACTGCAGAAAAACAAAACGAACTCCCTCTTTACTTCTTGGCACTAACAAAACAGAACAAGTTAACAGCAAGAAAAGTACTGCAGGCCTTGGGCTTCATGGCATCATGCATAATCTTGGTCCCACTTGCCAGACTACATATGAGAAAACTACAGTGGTACCTAAAGAATTTATGGTCCCAACACAGACACAGCCTAGAAACAGAAATTCCACTAATTCCATGCTTAAAACAGGAGTTCCTATGGTGGGCTCAAGCATGCCAGTCAAACCCAGGCTACCCTTTCGCAGATGTCAAGCAAGCCAGACCATCACAACAGACGCTTCAGACCTAGGATGGGGGGCCCACATGCTGGACAAATGCGTGCAAGGATTGTGGACGCAGGATCAACTTCACCTGCACATCAACCTAAAAGAAATGCTGGCAGTAAAACTGGCAATCCAAAAGTTCAGACCATTTCTCAAAGAGGGCCAGTTGATGATAAGGACAGACAACTCCACAGTCATGTGGTACATCAACAAGCAGGGAGGCACTCACTCATACCCCCTATGCAGAATGACTTTGGAGCTGTGGAACCTGGCACTCAGCTACAACATCCAGTTACAGGCAATATTTGTACCGGGAAAAGAAAATACTCTAGCAGACATATTAAGCAGAACCACATCGGATGCCCACGAATGGATGCTACACCCGGACATCTTCAAGACCATCTCAAAGAAATGGGGAATGCCTCAGATAGATCTATTCGCTTCCCCTCTCAATCACCAGCTCAAAAAATTCTGCACAAGGACATTCCACCCACTAGCATGGAAAGTGGATTCGGTCTCCTTCAGCTGGAAAGGCCTAACAGCATATGCATTCCCACCTCTTCCCTTGATACACAAGGTATTACTAAAAATCAAGGAAGAACGTCCAAGGATAATCCTGATAGCTCCAAACTGGCCAAGACAACACTGGTACCCACTGCTGAGGAGCATGTCTCGGAACAATATGTGGCCAATACCCCTGATGCCTTTGATGTTAACTCAGAACAACTACAGCATCATGCATCCAAACCTATAAATGTTGCAACTGACTGCATGGAACATCACATAGCAGCAGCTAATCCAGAACTTTCCCAAAGAGTTAAAGACATTATTCTTGAAGCCCGCAGACCTTCAACAAGAAGGAACTATGCAGGAAAATGGAAAAGGTTTGTCATTTGGAGTACTGAAAGAGGAAAAGATGTGTCAAACATAGATATGCCTAACATTCTGGAGTATCTGGCAGAACTTCTACATTCAGGCCTGTCCTACTCCTCCATCAAGATACATGCATCAGCTATATCAGCAGAATACAGCTTTGATCCACCTGTTTTTTCACACCCTTTACTCAGGCAGTTCCTCAGAGGAATCAAGAATGTAAAACCTCCAAGGAAACCACCATTGCCAGCTTTGGACTTGAACTTTGTGCTAGAAAAGTTGACACTATCACCCTTTGAACCAGCAGCAACAGCAGACCTACAGCATCTATCGTGGAAAACGGCCTTCCTACTGGCAATAACCTCAGCCAGGAGGGTTTCTGAACTTCAGGCCCTAATGGCAGTACAACCCTTCCTAATCTTCCACCAAGATAGAGTGTCCATGAGGACTAATCCTACATTTATGCCTAAGGTGGTATCCAGAGTGTCTTTAAACCAGGCAATCCACCTACCTACCTTCTTTCCCAACCCACAAAACAGAGGGAAAGAATACTGCATACCTTGGATGTACATAGACAGCTACGCTACTACTTGGACAGAACAAAAGTAGCAGAAAAACTGACCAGCTTTTGTAGCCTATGCAACAGGAAGGGAAGGAAAAGCTATTTCCAAACAGACAATCTCCAAATGGATAGGAAATTGCATACGATTCTGTTACTCCTTCCATGGAAAACCAATTCCACAGAACATAAGACCTCATTCTACAAGGGCAACAGCCACTACCACAGCCTTCTTACGAGGAGTGGCAACCAAAGACATTATTGAGGCGGCTACTTGGACCTCCGTGCATACATTTGCCAAGCATTATAATTTGCCTCTATATTCCAGATCCCGAGCAGGGTTTGCCACTGCTGTACTGCAAGGGATCCTAAACACACCATAATCTAGTTTTTCCTCCTCCCTAGTTGGCTATGGTATTCTACCCAGTTGTTATGACTGCAGATGCATCCATGAAGGACATAGTACAGTTTTGTACCTACCATAAATGTAGATGTCCGAACTGGATAGCATCTGCAGTCAGGATTACCCTCCCTCCTTCCCTCTGTGGTACTCCTAGGGTGTTTACCCTCCTAATAGCTAGCTGGTGGGGAGTCCTTTATGGTGTATTTGTTTGTATATATGTACATACATGCTTATTTTTGTGTTTACCTCTATCTTTTTGGAAACATTGGCATTTATCCAAATTTTAGCCTTCAAGAGGGCTACTGGCATCTGGGGCAAGAAACACTGAGGAAAATGGCGTCGGCTGATGCCTTTATACCCGAAGACCAACAGAGATGACGTCGGGTGAAGTGCGACATCAGCCGAAGCCGGACCTGGACTTTGGAATCCGGCCGACTGAAGGGCTGCCTGACGACAGGACAACCCAGTTGTTATGACTGCAGATGCTATCCAGTTCGGACATCTACATTTATGGTAGGTACAAAACTGTACTTTTTAGAAATGGTGAATAACATTCAGCAGGTTAGTAACCATTCTTTAAAATGTGGCTATGATGCACTGGAGGCTTCATTTAGATCAGCCATGACTGGCACAGTTATAAGAAGGCATGCATGGTTGAAAGAACAGGTCTTGCCGGATCATGTTAAAGCAAAGCTGTTAGATGCTCCTATGGATAAGGCCAGTCTATTTGGTACTCCTGCTCAGCAAGTAATGAAGAAAATGGAAGAGAAGGCAAAATCTGTACAAACAGTTAAGGATTTCTTACAGGTTCAGCCCCAAGGTTTAGCAGGAACTGGCCTTCCAAAATTGGTCCTTTCCAGACTCCTCAAAATCTCAGAGAGGCAGGAATAGGCGTTCCAGAGGCAGAAATCAATCCAGAGGAGGTGCCTACAGAGGACGCCAGTGGCAAGGCAATAACCAGCGAGGCACAGACACAACCACTGCCACTGCAACAGTACAATCACAGTGACTTGGCTCTGACACGCCTACCAGGGAACAATTAGCAGCACCTTTAGGCGGAAAGTTAGCCTTATTTTCAAAAATTGGCACTATATCACAAAAGACAAGTGGATTTTGCAGACCATAGACCAAGGCTACAGGTTTCACTTCCACACCTTACCAGTAAAGAGGAATGCCAAACCTACCTCCAAATCAAAAACAGAAGCTCTAAAGCAGATAGCTCAATTAACAAAGATGAGAGCTGTGGAAAGAGTACCACTGACAGAACAGGGCAAAGGATTCTACTCCAGACTCTTCCTAGTACCAAGAAAGAGAAAAGTTGGAGACCTATTCTCGACCTGTCCGTCTTAAATATATTATCATTGTCCCAAAATTCAAAATGCTGACCCTACAGCAACTTCTTCCCATGCTGGGCAAGGAGTGTTGGCTGGTAACTCTAGATCTCAAGGAGGCATACCTGCACGTCCCCATACGACCAAATTGCAGAAGATACCTCAGATTTCTTGCAGGATCAGAGCATTATCAATTCTCAGCATTGCCCTTTGGCTTATCTACTGCCCAGAGTATTCACAAAATGCCTGGCATCAGTAATCGCTCATTGCAGGCTACAGGGAATCCAAATTTATCCATACACTGCCTGATACAAGCGGACAACAAAAGCAAGCTGACAAAAGACTTACAAAGAGTCATTTGCTTACTACAAGCTCTGGGATACACAGTCAATTTAAAAAAGTCAAGACTGATACCATCCCAAACAAGAACATTCTTGGGTGCGGAATTGGACACAGTAAAACAGATAGCATTCCTAACTGCAGAAAAACAAGAACAACTCCCTCTTTACTTCTTGGCATTAACAAAGCAGAACAAACTAACAACAAGAAAAGTACTGCAGGCCTTGGGCTTCATGGCATCATGCATAATCCTGGTTCCCCCATGCCAGACTGCATATGAGGAAGCTACAGTGGTACCTGAAGAATTTATGGTCTCAACACAAGCACAGCTTAGAAACCGAAATCCCACTAATCCCATGCCTGAAACAAGAGTTCCTATGGTGGGCTCAAGCATGCCAGTCAAACCCAGGCTTGCCCTTCCACAACTTTCAAGCATGCCAAACCATCACAACGGACGCCTCAGACCTAGGTTGGGGGGCACACATGCTGGACAAATGCATACAAGGATTATGGACTCCAGACCCAGCTGCACCTGCACATAAATCAAAAAGAAATGCTGGCAGTAAAACTAGCAATCCAGAATTTCAGACCATTCCTCAAAGAAGGCCATTTAATGATAAGGACAGACAACACCACAGTCATGTGGTACATCAACAAACAGGGAGGCACTCATTCATACCCCCTATGCAGAATGACTCTGGACCTCTGGAATATGGCTCTGAGCTACAACATCCAGTTACAGGCAATATTTGTACCGGGAAAAGAAAACACCCTAGCAGACATGTTAAGCAGAACTACCTCGGATGCTCACGAATGGATGCTACACCCGGACATCTTCAAGGCCATCACAAAGAAATGGGGAATGCCACAAATAGACCTATTCGCATCCCCACTCAATCACCAGCTCAAGAAATTCTGCACAAGGACATACCACCCACTTGCATGGAAGGTGGACTCTCTATCCTTCAGTTGGAAAGGCCTGACAGCATATGCATTTCCACCACTTCCTTTGATGCACAAGGTACTACTGAAAATCAAAGAGGAACGTCCAAGGATAATCCTGATAGCTCCAAATTGGCCAAGACAACACTGGTATCCATTGCTGAGGAGCATGTCTCGGGGGAGAACGTGGACACTACCCCTGATGCCTTTGATGTTAACTCAGAACAACTACAACATCATGCATCCAAACCTAAAAACTCTGCAACTGACTGCCTGGTACATCACATAACAGCAACTAACCCAGATTTATCCCAAAGGGTTAAAGACATTATCCTTGAAGCTCGCAGACTTTCAACAAGAAGGAACTATGCAGGAAAATGGAAAAGGTTTGTCATTTGGAGTACTGAAAGAGGAAAAGATGTGTCAAAGATAGATATTGCTAACATCCTGGAGTACTTGGCAGAGCTTCTCCATACAGGCCTGTCCTATTCCTCCATCAAGATACATGCATCAGCTATTTCTGCAGAATACAGCTACGATCCCCCTGTCTTCTCTCATCCTCTACTCAGGCAGTTCCTCAGAGGAATCAAGAATGTAAAACCTCCTAGGAAACCACCTTTACCAGCATGGGACTTGAACTTTGTGCTAGAAAAATTGACACTCCCTCCATTTGAACCAGCAGCAACAGCAGATCTTCAACACCTATCATGGAAAACTGCTTTCCTACTGGCAATTACTTCAGCAAGAAGGGTTTCGGAACTACAGGCCTTAATGGCAGTACAACCCTTCCTAATCTTCCATCAAGATAGAGTGTCCATGAGAACTAACCCTACATTTATGCCTAAGGTGGTATCCAGAGTGTCTCTAAACCAGGCAATCCACCTACCTACCTTCTTTCCCAATCCACAGAACAGGGGAAAGACTGCTGCATACCTTGGATGTACATAGACAGTTACGCTACTACCTGGACAGAACCAAAGGTAACAGAAAAACTGACCAGCTTTTAGTAGCCTATGCAACAGGAAGGGAAGGAAAAGCAATTTCCAAACAGACAATCTCCAAATGGATAGGAAATTGCATAAGATTCTGTTACTCCTACCATGGAAAACCAATTCCACAGAACATAAGACCTCACTCTACAAGGGCTACAGCCACTACCACAGCTTTCTTACGAGGAGTGGCAACCAAGGACATTATTGAGGCGGCTACTTGGACCTCCGTGCATACATTTGCCAAGCATTATAACTTACCTCTATACTCTAGATCCCGAGCAGGTTTTGCCACTGCTGTATTGCAAGGGATCCTAACTACACCATAATTCTTCTTCCTCCTCCCTAGTTTGGCTATGGTATTCTACCCATTTGTTATGACTGCAGATGCATCCTTGAAGGACATAGTACAGTTTTGTACCTACCATAAATGTAGATGTCCGAACAGGATAGCATCTGCAGTCAGGATTACCCACCCTCCTTCCCCTCTGTGGTATTCCTAGGGTATTTACCCTCCTAATAGCTAGCTGGGGGGGGGATCTCTTATGGTGTATTTGTTTGTATATATGTACATACATGCTTATTTTTTGTGTTTGCCTACCTTTTTTTGGAAACATTGGCATTTACCAAAAATTTAGTTTTCCAAGAAGGCAACTGGCATCTGGGGCAAGAAACACTGAGGAAAATGGCGTCGGCTGATGCCTTTATACCCGAAGACCAGCAGAGATGACGTCGGGTGAAGTGCGACACCAGCCGAGGCCAGACCCAGACTTTGGAATCCGGCCGACCGAGGGGCTGCCTGACGACAGGACAACCCATTTCTTATGACTGCAGATGCTATCCTGTTCGGACATCTACATTTATGGTAGGTACAAAACTGTACTTTTTTTAGGCGGTCAGCGTATGGCATCTGCTTTAGGCCTGTGATTCTTTTAGTGAGGTATTTCTGTGGCCTTTCCAGCTGTTGCAGATGTCTTGTAAGGTACATACCAAACAGGGCATTATACTCTATAATGGGTCTAATGAGGGATGAGTACAGTGGGACAATGACCTCCTTTTTTCTAGATGAAAAGCCCTTAGTGATGAGGTGTGCCACATAGAAGGATTTCCTGACTGTTGTGGCGATGTGGTTATCGAAAGTGAGACCACTGTCCACCTGTGTCCAAGTCTCTCATCACACTTTCGATGTTTAGTGTCCTGCCACCTATGTGCTAATTCATGGGTATATGTTTTTTTCCAAAGGGGATAACTATACATTTCTTGGCATTAAGCTTGAGCCCATGGTCTGGCACCAGGCATTTGTTTCTGTAAGGCCCTTTCGTAGAATATCCACATCATTTGGGGATTCAGTAATGGCTCCCAGTTTGCAGTCATCTGCAAACTTTGTTAGCCAGAGTCCCTTAGTGTTGGCCTGTACTTCAGAGAAGTAGATGCCAAACAAGAGTGGTCCCAGGACTGAACCCTGAGGTACTCCACTTGTCACTTGTCTGGAGATGGATTTGGAGTCGGCTACTTTTACAGTCTTGAGTTCTGTCAGTAAGCCAGTTGGCAACCCATCGAGTGACGTAGGGATTTATGCCCAGCTTAATAAGTTTATCTATGATTCCAGAGTGGGGGATGGTGTTGAAGGCCTTGGCGAGGTCCAGATAGGCTGTGTGGGCCACTTTACCCTCGTCCACAGCTCTGGAGACTGATTCGAAGAAGTCAATCAGATTCAGGAGACAAGATCGGCCCTTCGCAAACCCAAATTGGGTGGGGTCCAGTGTTTGAAGGTTGCCAATGTCTTTGTTTATAAGTTCCATGATAATGCGTTCCGTGCCCTTGCAGATCAGGCATGTCAGACTGATGGGATGGTAGTTCCCGGGATCCAAGGCGGATCCTCCCTTGTAGAGCGGGATAACTGTAGCTGTGCGCCACTCAGTGGGCATGAAGCCTGAGGTGAGGCTATGATTAAACATGACACTTAAGTAAGGTGCAAGTTCATTTTGTAGTTCATGTAGTACACAGCCTGGGATGTCATCTGGTCCCATGGATGCTGTATTCTTAGCTTTAGAGAGTGCGGTTTCTACCTGTGTGGCCGTGATTATCGGAATTTGGCAATCTTTTGGTATTGAGATGGGCCCTTTAGGGGATGAGAGGGGGGTGAAGTTGGCACTAAATCGATCTGCCAGGATATTGGCAATATCCTTGGGATCAGTATATTTAATGCCATTCTGTTGTAGCTCAGAGCAGATCTGAGCATTGCCATTTAGATTCTTGACATAACTATAGAATGCCTTGTGGTTGTCTTTGGAATCTTTGGCAATTTTATTTTCGTAACTAGCTTTTGAGGATTTTATGAGGGATCTCAGCTTCTTACTGAGGCTGGTGAGGGAGTTTTTTTGCATCCTGGGATTTTCCTCTTTTCTGTAACAGTTTCTTCCTTCTGTTGTATAGTTTGTTTATAGCAGGGGACCACTAGATTGGCTACCTTTTTTTGAAGAAGTGCATCTTGGTTTTATTTGGGATGGCACGATTCATGCACGAGTGGATGTGTTCGTACAGTGCCTTAGTGTAGGATTCTGCAGTCGAACTTCCAGATCCCGTCTGTGTGGGTGTTGTGAAGTTTGTCACTTCTGACTTCAGTAGCACGAAGTTGGCTTTGGAGAAGTTTTTTAAGGAGGTTTCCTTACTGGGGGGTGGGGGTGGGATGTGGATGTCAAAGGTGATTTGCTTATGGTCAGACCTGACCAATGAGGGGGTGACCACTGGTGTGGAGCATCTATCTTCCTATGTTGGTAATGACCAGGTCTAGGATATTGGAGCCCCTGGTGGGACAATGGATTAGTTGATCCAGGGCGTTGGAATTTATGAATTCCAAGAACCGTTGGGGAAAAGGAGTTGGTACCCGAATAGTTTTCCAAATTAATGGCAGGGTAGTTGAAATCACTCAGTATTAGGATGTTTGGTTGTATCTTAATATTTTCTAGTAATTTTAGAAAGGTGTAGTGTGAATCTTGGGGCATGGTGGGGGATCTGTAGCAAGCTACAGTTTGGATTGCAGTCTTACTTAGTGTTAGTTGCACCTGGAGAATTTCAGATGCATTGTGTTGGGCAACTAGCCTGGCGGTGTGAATATCCTTGGTGAATATGGACACTCCTCCACCTTTAGTGTTTCGGTCTTGGCTTTGTGGCCGAAAAGTGTGGTAAGAATTGTAGCCTGGTATTGCTGGGGTGCTCTCTGGAGCCTTGAACCAGGTCTCAGTTACTGCACAGATATCGATGTTCTCCATTTTTAGGAGTGCCTTGAGAGAGTGCATTTTGAGGTTTAGACTTCTAGCATTACCTTCAGATTTTTTGCATGCTTGTATCTGTTACGGTGGTAGTTTTATCCATTGAACCTTGCCTAAAAAAGGCACTATAGGGGTGGCAAGAGCTTTAGCCAGTAACCTGAATCCCAGGGGTGACAGGTGCAGACCATCTCTGGCAAAGCATCATGGTTTGTCGATCATGTCTTCCCAGGCAGACAAATACTGGATCCCCTTTGAATGACACCAGAAGCTTAGCCAGTTGTTTAAGTCCATCATTTTGTCCTTATACTGTGGTATCATTCTGGGCAAAGGCAGGATGCTGCTCAGGGCTAGGGTCATACCTGCCTGGGTCACATGATCCAAAAGCTCTTCTTCCATGTCTCTCTTCATGTAGTCCAGGGAGGTACATCTCACGTCATTCACTCCAGCATGGACAATGACAGAGTTGTATTTGTACTTGTTGTAGAGTGACTTGATTGCATGCTTTCTTCGGGAGATCCTTTTTGGTTTCAATCCTTAAAGCCTTCTGGTGCTGAGGGTAATATCAGTCATTAGCCAAGTAAAGATATCCCTCCTTATACTATTCCTGATGCTCTGGTGTGATGTTATCCTGTCTGGGATTTCTGGGTTGGGGGTCCCATTGGCTTCATTTGTTTTCCTCCTTGGCATTTTTTTAAGATGAGAGGTAGCCTTGCTTCCCATGCTGGTTGTTCTTTCCCCCTACAAGAACAAGTGTTACTTGACCTCAGTAGCCAAAATGTGGAGCATTATAGGTTCCAGTTGGCCTAATTACTTGTGGCTGTATTGCACTCGCATCCAGTTACCCAGTCATGCTTCTTGCATGATTGACTGAGTACCTTGAGGGTGGTAGGGTTTATCATCCCCATGACTGGACCACCGATGAGCTGGGAACAGTGTTGACTTGCCGTTTTGATGAATTTTACCAGCTGGAGGATCATGAATTCCACCCTGTGATCTCTCCCTCCAGGGCTATTACCTGTGGTCAGGGAGTATAAGGAACTCCTCTAGACACCCCTACAGATCTGCAGATCCATGTGGGCTTACCCTTGATCCCTCCTCTTGTCCTAGAAGTCTAATTTTGCTGTCTCCCCCTTCTGGACCTTTCAGATGCCCCATTTACTGTGCCCTGGTTGGTGGAACATAGCTGTCTCCAAACCTTCTTGGGAGTTTCCATCCCTGTCACAAAAACTACATCATCTGTGTGGGCTGCTATGATTTGAATCATTCTACTGGAGTAAGTTCCTTTGTACTTTTTCCTGAGTATGCTGCCTAGTTTCCTAGTAGAAGAGTAAGTGGCAACTTTTCAGGCCAGTTCAAGATTACACCTCTGGAAATTGAGCTTTCAGAGAAGGTCTTGATGTTCTTCGTATTTCATTGTTGCAGTAATCACATTTGGGTTATCCCTGCCAGGGTAGCCCTCAGCCGGCCCGAATACCAGAGAATTAAGTATTTCTGCGTCGGTTGCTGTCGCTTGAGAACTGACGTCAGGTTGTCAGTGGTATAAAGGAAAGCAGCTGACGCCATTACATCAGTCTTTCTTGCCGTGGAGCCTGAAGCAGAAGCCATTCGCACGAGTGTCGGTTGGCCGCTACCTGAGTTTTCATTTCCGAATTGAAGTTGAAGTCTTCTAAAGCTAAGTACCCCATTGGGGATCCTTTTTTCTTGCACTAACCAGTGTCAGAAAAAGTTAATAATTGTCTCGCCTGTGGAAAGCAAGTACCACACCGAGACTTCCACTCTTACTGCGTCACTTGTCTAGGCCCAGACCACGATGCCCCCCATTGCTGCTTCTGTGCTTTGTTTAACGCCAGAACTATCCATCATCAGCCCCTTATTGTAGACAGATATTTTCGTTTACAGTCCTCGAATTCCGATATGGCTTCAGTAAGCCATCTGACAGCAGATCTTCCAAAAAGAGCATAACGATAAAGACAGAGACAGACTGCACAGGTCCAAACCTTCCGACGACACTTCTGTTAAGCTAGTCGTCAGTCCTCTGGTACTCAGTAAGGTGCTTTTGCAGCCCCTGATGCCCGCTTCAGTTAATTCGCCAGCCGCTACCGAGACCCTTTCATAGTCCAGTATGCCACAGAACTCTTCTTCGTCTAAGGATCTTGCGGTCGTCTCTACCTTGAATGGGTTCAGAGCTGCTGAACAGGCACCGCCTTCTGAGCAAAACAATCAAGTTCCTTAGGCCCAGGGTTCAAACCACACCCAAGAAACTGACCACCTACTCTCAGGCACCTGCTACCTTGCCTCAGTCTCAAATGCTTAAAATGGCTGAAGACCTTATCATGCTGATTAGGGGAAGCCAAGCCACCCCCTCAAATAGGAAGAGAGATCTATCTCCAGTAGTTTTGTCTGAACAAGAGTCAGATGAATATGATGCATCTGACTTTGAAGACATGCAGCCCCTCTCCACTTATGAGGATTGTGATGCAGAGGAATCCATTATTTCAGCCTCTTCCATAGAGGATTTTTCCGTGGGGAAACCCTACATACCTTAAGAGAGCATTTCCAGTGGGAGAGTCAGGACTACCCTCAGTCTAAAAAGAGACTCTGGGAATTCCTAGATCTTCCACAGCACAGACCCTTAGCCATCCCACCAGTCCTGGATGTGTTGGATGATGTTTTCCTTGAATCCATCTTGACTCCAGATGCCCGCCCTCCTGCTTCCAGAAAACCCGACAGGTACTACAGAGTCCCTGACTCACACAAATATCTTTTTAAAAAATGCTACAGCTGACCCTGAGGTCATTTCTCAAGGGCCAGAATGGATTAAAGCAACCTCTGCTAAGAATCCCACCCCCTCAGACAAGGATTCCCGAGCATTGGACAGATGAGGTTAAAAAGTATACACCTAAGCTTCTCTTGCTATCAGGGCACTAAATTGTCAGTTCCATATGCTCAAATATCAGCAACATACCTTGGAACTCCTTAAACAAAAAGTGTCCTCCTTTCCTGCATGGGCAGAATCTAAGGATTTACAAGACTTAATGCATTCTGCAAATCAAGTAACTAAACACACTTTGTACTGTGGTTTTGATGCCCTAGAAGCTTCTTGCAGGGCAGCAATCACTGGATCTGTCATTAGAAGGCATGCATGGCTTAAGGGACAACCCCTGCCAGACCATGTCACATCTAAATTGTTGGATGCACCCTTGCACAAAGATAACTTATTTGGCACTAAGGCAGAACAGGTCATAAAAAAAATGGAAGAAAAAGCAAAATCTACGCAAACAGTTAAAGATTTCTTACAGGTCCAGCCCCCTAGGTTCGGCAGGCATTTTTCCTCCAAGCACTGGTCCGTTCCTTCTCTGAGTAAACAGGCCCAGCTTAGGCCCGTGGAAACAGACCCCCAGACAGCATCCCCAGGGAATGTAGAGATCTAAGCAGTGGCCTACACTTCAAAACCAGGGAGTTCTAAGCCACCACCCTTATGGTAAGAACTCACAATAACTCACCTCCTCCCTTCCTCTCCCCTGCCCACCTTCACATACCCCTAGGAGGAAAACTCTCCTTTCACTCAAGCACCTGGGCCACCATTACCAAGGACCGATGGGTTCTGAACACTGTGTCTCAGGAATACAAATTTTCCTTCCACACACTTCCAACCCCAAAAGGGTTCCAGATCTACCACCAAATCAGTGGGCAGAGGCTCAAAAGCAAATCCATTCCCTGCTGTCTTTGAGGGCAGTAGAGCATGTTCCTGCAGAACAGATAGGCCAAGGCTTCTACTCCAGACTTTTTTTGGTGCCCAGAAAAGAGGGCACCTGGCGCCCCATCCTTGATCTATCCATTCTAACCACCTTCCTGGTGATCCCAAAATGTTCACCCTCCAACAGCTGCTACCCATGCTCTCCAAGGATGCTTAGCTAGCCACCCTGGACCTAAAAGAGGCCTACCTCCACATTCCCATCAGGGAATCATGCAGAAAATATCTCCGTTTCAGAGCAGGATCTCAACACTTTCAGTTCTCTGCACTTCCCTTTGGCTCATCTACTGCACCCAGAGTTTCCACAAAATGCCTGGCTCCGGCCATTGCCTTTTGCAGACAAAGAAATATTCACATTTACTCCTACTAAGATGACTGCCTTATTCAGGGAGACAGCCAGGAAAAGCTGCTCAAACACCTGGCCTTTGTAAAGAGCCTACTAACCTCCGTAGGGTACACTATCAATGAAAAGAAATCCAAACAGGTGCCCACCCAAAGGATAATCTTCCTGGGAGCAAGCCTGGACACAGCATCCCAGATGGCATACCGTAATCCAGAGAAGCAAATTTTCCTGTCAGCTTACTTCTCTCAACTGGCAAGCCAGGCCCCAGCTTTCTGCAAGGAAAATCCTGCAAGCCCTGGGGTTCATGGCATCTTGCATACTCTTCATTCCATATACCAGACTACATATGAGGAAACTTTAATTTTACCTAAAGAGCCTTTGGTGTCAACACTCTCAAGACCTGGAAACTCTTCTACCCATTATTCCTTGCCTGAGAAAGGAATTTCTTTGGTGGGCAACAGCCTGCTCCCACAAAAAGGGACTGCCCTTCTCCCCATACCCTGCCACCCAGACCCTCACCACAGACGCATCAGACTATGCTTGGGGTGCACACCTGGACGGCAGGTGCATACAGGGCCAGTGGAACCCACAGCAAAATCCCCTGCACATCAAAAAGAGGTGATGGCTGTGCAATAGGCCTTGATAGCTTTCAAACCCCTTCTCTCTCCAGGGGTTCTCCTGATCAAAACAGACAACATCACTGTGATATGGTACATTAACAAGCAGGGAGGGACTCATTCCTACCCTCTGTGCAGGCTGGCCATGACCCTTTGGCTTACAGGCTCTTCCATGCAACTACACCTGTTAGCACAATTCCTACCAGGCTCTCTCAACTCCCTGGCAGACCAATTAAACAGAAAGCTTTTGGACCCACACTAGTGGCAGCTCAACAGAAGTACCTTTTTCCTAATAACTCAGAAATGGGGAACCCCGAAGGTCGACCTCTTTGCCTCCCACACTAACCATCAGCTCAACAAATTCTGCACCCGGGAGCATCACTGCATGGCTTGGAAAGTGGATGCCCTGTCCTTCTCCTGGGTCAACTTCTCTGTCTATGCCTTTCCTCCCCTACCTCTCATCCCCAGGGTACTGCTCATAATAAGGGAGTATAAACGAAGGACCATTCTCATAGCTCTGGACTGGCCCCGACAGCACTGGTACCCCTTACTGTGCAGCCTGTCCCCGCTGCCTCCATGATATCTTCCCCACATTCCAAACCTCCTAACCCAGAGGGAAGGGAAATTCATGCACCCCCAACTGCAGACACTCAGTCTGGCAGCTTGGCTTTTTTCATAACCCCAGACCAATCTGCCATCCTCAGTAAACAGGTTCTGGATGTTATCCATGAGGCCAGCACTAGAAGGTTTTATGCAGATAAATGGAAAAGGTTCTGCACCTGGATCCAGGCTAAGGGGGACAATACAGCACAGCCCTCTATCCCTCTCATCGTGGATTACTTAGCTGACCTACTACACAGTGGTCTCTCTTTCTCCTCTCTCAAAATTCATGCCTCTGCTATTTCTGCTCATGTTCCCACTGAGCAGCCTCTTTTCTCACACCCTTTGATTAAACAGTTCCTCAGAGGACCTAGCAACTTGAGACCCCCCAGAAGGGCTTCTACACCAGTTTGGGACCTTAACTTTGTCTTGGAAAAGCTCATCCTGCCTCCTTTTGAACCAGCTTCTTCTATGGAACTAAAATTTCTGTCCTGGAAGACAGCCTTCCTTCTGGCCATCACTTCAGCCAGAAGAGTCTCTGAGCTGCAAGCACTCATGGCTGTGGAACCCTTCATCATCTTTCATGCAGACAGAGTATCCCTCAGAACTAACCCATCCTTCATGCCCAAGTTGGTGCCCAGTGTGGCTCTCAACCAATCCATTCATCTTCCTGCTTTCTTTCCTAATTGCCACAAGGGAGAAAGGATTCTGCACTCTCTAGATGTGCATAGACAGCTCAGATACCAACTCTGATCAGTTGCTGGTTAGCTTTGCTACAGGGGCAGAAGGCAAAGCCATCTCCAAGCAAACCATTTCCAAATGGATAGCACACTGCATCCATTTCTGCTATAAACAGCATGGTGAGCCTCCCCCCCAAGGGAGGCAGGGCACACTCCACCAGAGCAGCCTCCACCTCTGCAACTTTACTCAGAGGAGTCCCCACCAGGGACATCCTGTAGGCTGCCACCTGGACATCTGTTCACACTTTTACCAAGCATTACCACCTGCCTCTCTTCTCCAAATCCAGGGCAGGGTTTGCCTTTGCAGTCCTGCAGGGCATTCTAACCAGCCTCTTGCTTCCTTGACTGCCTCCACCCATTTCCTCAGCTTTGGGAATGTACCCAAATGTGATGACTACAACAGTGAAACACAAAGAACATAGTACAGTTGTGTACACTTACCATAAATGTAGATGTTCGAATGTATTCACTGTTGCAGTCCTGGTTTCCCTCCCGTTGCAGTCCTGGTTTCCCTCCCTCCATCCCATTTTCTTCTCTTTTTTTCAGTTATTACCAGTCTTCCTTGTTGCTCTCCTTTCCTTACAAGGGACATATTGGTATTTATTTTCCACTGGTGGAGTTCTACCAGAACCTGGTCTCCTACTTTGGAGGCTCCTGACAGGTTAGGGCAAGAAAAACTGATGTAATGGCGTCTGCTGCCTTCCTTTATACCACTGACGACCTGACGTCAGTTTTCAAGCGAGAGCAACCAACGCAGAAATACTAAGTCTGGTATTCGGGCTGGCCGAGGACTACCCTGGCAGGGATAACCCAAATGTGATGACTGCAACAGTGAATACACTCGAACATCTACATTTATGGTAAGTGTACACAACTGTACTTTTCTGGTGACTCACATCCCTTCCATCTTTCATGTGTGGCAGCAAGTCTTGGGGAGAGACATGTGGTGTTAATATCCCTTAGAGGTAGGTGCCCATTACTTAGCATACCCCACAATCCCATATTTTGTTTAGGGATATAGCTGTTGCACTCTGAGCCTTTGATAACTAACAGGGAAAGTGGACCGTTTCCATTTTGGGTAGCTTGGGAACATTTCTTGGGCCTGAACAAAGGTGTATTTCCTTCCATCTCTTTTGTAAGGTAACTTCCAGCTTCCGTAGGTGCCTGGCCAACATCCTTTTCTGTAAGGAAACTAGCTGACATTTACCTGGGTCCCTTGTAAAGTGCTGGAAACTACTGAGAAGTCTTCCATAAGTGAGTTTACTTGTGGACATAGTGGTATCTTGTTCTGCCATGGTCTGTCTCTTCATGTTTTACTGATGTTCTGAATGTATTTTCCTGTGCCTTTGATCAACTGTGGAAACCAGCTTTGTCCTTTTCTTGGTCCCTGCAGTAAGGCAACACTGCAGCCCAGCTTCAGCTTTTTGAGTAGCTCTTCCTCTGAAGTGGGATGTGATATGTCCTCTAGTGGAGATATTTCCCATTTAAAGGTCTTGAATTCTTTATTATTTCTGTTTTTTTGGGGATAGAGTACTAATCGATCTGGACCACTTTCAGGCTCAACCCACGAAATAGTACAGTACGCACATAATAATATTAAGTTACAAGTGAGCCAGAAGTTAGATTGTTCAGAAGTTTGGCTTTGTGTCATTTGGCACTTGACCCTGGTGTACAGCTTTTCACCTAGCAGTTTCTTTTCCTGATGACTGTATACCTGTCTTTGTCCCAGATCTCTGCCCTTTGGGAGTTGTGGCTTACCTTACTCTCACGTCTTCTGAGGTGATAGTTTCTGTCGCAGGACAGGTACCTTCTCTTCTAGTTCCCCTATAGGGTATGGAAGAGCAAGAAAGAATGAGATGTGAGCCCTCTGACTCTGTGAGCACTGCATTCCTCTTTGGGAGATTTTCCATGGGTGTCTTGGACAGTCTGAATGGTAGATGTTCTTCATAGTCAGTGTTGAATTACTGATTCTTGGATCGTCCTGTCATGGAGAAGCCTGCCATTCCCACAGTCTTACAGGTAGTAGACAATGTATTTTTCGATTCCTGATTACCGCAGACTCCATTCCCCGTGCCTCTTGGAAACCTGACAGATTTTACAGGGTTCTGGATTCCCACAAACATTTTTTTAAGAACCCTGTGTTAGATCCTAAAAAGGTGACACGGGGCCCTAAGGGAGCAAAACTAGTTCTTCCAAAAATCCTTTACCAACAGACAAGGGGAGCAGAGCCTTCATCAGGTTTGGAAAGAAAGTCTACACCTCTGCTACCCTTGTTATGAGGGCTTTGAACTTCCAGTTTCATATGGTAAAGTACCAGGCAACCATTTTAGACCAAATGAAAAAAACTGATTGAGAATGAAATTAAGGCCATCTCAAAGGAATTACTGGGTTTATGCAACTCCTGATGTCAACTGGCTAAGCACTCCTTGCACTGTGGCTGTGATGCAGTGGAAGCCTGCAGCAGGGCAGCAGCCACATGATCCATCATTAGACGGCATGCCTGGCTGAGGGGACAGTCCCTTCTTGAACATGCCATATCCAGTCTTCTGGATGCCCCCTTGGACAAAGACTTTTCTTTTTGGTTCAAGGCTGAGGCTGTGCTTTAGAAAATGGAGGATGAGGCCAAGTCCATGCAAACTGTCAAGGACTTCCTCTGGGTCCAACCTCCTCAATTCAACTGAAATTACCTTATCAAACATTTTTCCTTTCTGGTCCCCCAGTCTAAGTCTAGATAAAGCAGACCTCATAGGGAAATGAGCCAAAGACAGCAACAGCGGCCAGTACATTGGCAGACAGACCCCAGTAGGTCTTTGGGATCTCACTCCCAGGGACCTAGCATGGAGCAATCATGACTCTAACATGACACTTCCTCACATCCCCCCTAGCCCTTACCTTGCTGTCCTCCCGGACTGGGAGGGTGACTGTTCCTATTTCACAAGAGCTGGGCCCTCACTACCAGGAATCTATGGATTCTAAACATCATTCAAAGATATTACAAATTCAAGTTCAAGTTCAAGCAACCTTTGTTTCATTCAGGCTTCCCCAGGTATTCCTGTAAACCAAACTGCCAAGGCCTTTAAACCAAATATAATGTCTGTGCACCCAAGGCTCTGTGGAACCTGTACCAGCCTCTTTGCAAGGAAAAGGGTTTTGCTCCAGACTTCTTCAGAAAAGAAGGGACCTGGAGGTCAGTTTTAGACCTGTCAAGGCTCAACTGATTTTTGCAAGTCCCAAAAATGAAAATGCTAACTCTACAAAAACTACTGCTCATTATTTTCCCCAGTGCCTTCATGGTAACTTTACATCTAAAAGATGCTTACCTCCACATCCCATAGAGGAATCACACAGGAGGTTCTTACACTTCAAGACAGCATTTGGATGGCACAGTGGTGCAGCAGTAGCATTGTTGCCTCACAGCAAGAGGTTCTCTGGTTCGAGTCTCAGCCAGAGTGCCTTCTGTGCAGAGTCTGCATGTCTTCCCTGCGCTCATGTGGGTTTCCTCTGCGTGCTCCAGTTTCCTCCCATGTTTCAAAGACATGCGTCTGGAGTGTTTCTCCCCGGGCCTCCACTGAAAATTGTCTTCGTTCCAAGTCGGACTTTCCCGGTAAACAAATGTTAAATAAAAATAAAGGACAAGTGTGAGGCATTTTGTTAGCCCTGTTGAAAGCCTTCTACAGGACGAAGGGAATTCCGATTTACCTTTACTTGGACAATTGCCTCTTTCAGGCTCAAAGCTAATCTGCTTTACATCCAGAATATGCCAACTTCACTGGGGTTCGCCATCAGTACCCAAAAATCTCAAACAAACCTTACAAACAGGATTGTGTTTCTGGGAGCTTTACTAGACTCATAACTTCAGAAAGCCTTTCTTCCTTCAGACAAGGTTTCCTTTCTGACTCTGTACTTCAAAAAGTTCCTGGTCATGAATTGCCTAACAACCAATGAGTATCTCAAGACCCTAGGCTACAAGACCACTTACTTCAGGGTAAAACTGCTTCCTTGTCTCAGGAAAGAGTTTGCCTGGTGGGCCCAAGCATGCTCCCTCAGTCCAGGCCTTCTCTTTATGTTCATCCCTCAGGACCAAACTCTAACAACAGATTCATCGGAAGTAGCCTGGTGAGCTAGAACAACTTCCAGTGTCAAGACAGATGGGGACAACCCAGTTCAAAAACAAACGCATCAACCAAAAAGAACTGATGGCAGTACAAAAAGGCCTGATTGCCTTCAAAGGACAATGGAAACCAGGAGTTTTCATGGTAAAGACAGATAATACTATGATTATGTGGTACTTAAGCTGGGGGATTGCTCACTTTCACCCTCTTAGGCATGGACATTTAGGAAACTGCAAACTCCTTCACACCTCATGGCACAGTACCTACCAGATCAGTTCAGTAGGAGCCTGTCAGACCCCCGTAAGTGGCAGGTGCATTAGGAGGTTTTTCTCAGCATAGCCAAAAAATGGAGTGTGCTACAGATAGACCTTTTTACCACCAAAGAAAATGCTCACTAGGAAAGGTTTGATCCAGGAACAAAACAAAACAAAATCAGCCTGGAAGACAGATGTCTCTTCCTTTGGACAGGCCTATTCCTCTGTCATCCCCCCAATACCCTTGCTAGCCAGGGCGTTGCTAAAAATAAGGGAAGAAGGGCCAGAGGTAATTCTAATATCCCCCAGATTGTCCGAGGCAGCACTGGTACCCCCTATTGCTCAGTCTAACCAACTGGGAACCATGTCCATTGCCACAGAGAGCAGACCTGTTAACACAGAGCAAAAGCACTGTCATATGCTCCAGCCTGCACACACACAGACTCACTGCTTGAATGATACCTTGATCCCATGGAAGAGGTCACTCCTCGACAAACAGGTCTTGGACATTCTAAAAGAAGCCAGGAGACCTAGCACTAGAAAGTCTTACCCTGACAAATGGAAAATATTCATTATATGGGGCCAACAAAAGGGACAAAACCCTCGGCAAGCTGACTCGCTGCCTTCTCAGACTACTCTCTTTTCACATCCTCTTATGAAACCGTTTCTGAGAGGGGTGGTCCACATAAGGCCTCCCAGAAAACCTCCTCTCCCCTCTGGACCTCCGTTTCATTTTGGAGAAGCTAACCCTTCAAGCCAGCTGCTTCTGCAGATATAAAAGTCCTTACCTGGAAAACAGCTTTCCTACTAGCCATTACCTCAGCCAGAAGGGTTTCAGAGCTTCAGGCAGTTATATGTGTGGAACTTCATCTTTTTCCACCCAGACAGAGTATCTCTTTGGACCAATCCTTTCTGCATGTCCAATGTGGTGACAGAGGTTTCTTTAAACCAGACCATATACTTGCCCACATTCTTTCCTAACCCTCAAAACAAGGAAAAAAAGATCCTTCATACTTTGGATGTGCATAGGCAACTGCATTACTGCTTGGACAGAAACAAGAATGTCAGGAAGTCAGACAAACTTTTTGTGGCCTTTGTTAGTACCTCTTAGGGGAGAACCATTTCAAAACAAAGCATTTTCCAAATGGATCTCCCACTGTATCTCTTTTTGCTACGGCCATTGTGGTAAGAAACCTCCAGATTTTATGAAGGCACATTCTACTAGGGTTACTGCTACCTCTGCTGCCTTTCTTAAAGGGGTGGCCACTAAGGACATTTTGGAAGCCGCTACTTGGTCCTCTGTGCATACCTCACTAAACATTACCATCTTTCTACCTTTTCCAAGTCCAAAGCAAGGTTGTCAACTATCATTTTACAGGGCATCCTTGCCTGTCATTAATCCTTCCATCCACCCTTTTCAGCTTTGGGAGTCATCCCACAAGTTAGGACTGCAGTAGTGAAACACGAAGAACATAGTACAGTTGTGTACACTTACCATAAATGTAGATGTCTGAGTGCATTCAGTGTTGCAGAATTCTTTCCTTCCCTCCTTCCTGTCTAGCCTGTAGGATAGGCCTGACATTCTCCTTCTCAGTCAAGGTTGCTCCTTCCTCCTTCACATGTGGACTCTAGGGCCCTAGCCCCCTGACCTTAAGCACATGCTGGGGGGGAGGGGTGCCTTTTACCTTTTGGGGAAGAAAGTACTGAGGTCATGACGCCTGCCGACTCCCTTTATATCTAGATGTAGTGACTTTGGACAGGGCATCCGCTGGATTCAGGTGTAGGAGAAAAATTCTCTGGTAGTCAGGCCAGCCAAGGGCTTCAGCGACAGGAAGTCAGAACTGTAACAGTGTATACACTCAAACCTCTACATTTATGGTAAGTATTCACAACTATACTTTCTCCCTTCTCTTAACCCTCACCCTCAGTGAGGTGAAATTCCACACCTTACCACAGCAAATAGATCTCCTCAGTCAAGCCAAGATATCTGTATTCCATTCTCACCTAGCCACACTCAAATTAACAGCCTGGAGGATTGGGTTTTGCCACCTAAAAATGTCACTTGTCCCAAGGCCATGCTTTCAGTTCTAAAGTAAAGGAAGAGCTATGCAGAATCAAAAGGAGGATTTGGCACTAATGTTGGAAGGCAAATGTAGAGGTAAAATTAGAGTATTTGAGAAAGTAGGGTAGGCAGATATGTAGGCTAAGAGAAGTCCATGTTAGTAGAGACAGAGGAGTGGGGTTGATGATGAAATAAGTGTGTAATAAGTTTAAAGTAGATGGAGATAGATTGGTTGTATAGTACTGCAGACATGCATCTGCCATCTAAGCTTGCCTGCAGCATTCTCTACCTATCTTCTCACACCCCTACATGAAACTTTTCCTAAAAGTGGTAATTCACTTGGGACCACCCAGAAAGAACGCTGCTCCTGCCTGGGATTTAAATTGTGTTCGATAAACTCATCTTGCCCCAATTTGAACCAGCTGCCTCTGTCTCTCTTAGGATGGTCACTTGTAAGACCACTTTCCTTATAGTTGTCACCTCAGCAAGGATGGTCTCAGAACTGCAAGCCCTCATGTGGAAAGAATCTTTCACTGTCTTTCACAGGGATGAATTAACCCTTGGAGCAAACCCTTCTTTTATGCCTAAGGTGGTATCAGAACTTGCCCTAAACCAGGCTATCCACCTGCCTGTTGTTTTCCCAAATCCACAGAAAAGGGCAGAACAAGTCCTTCTTTCTCTGGATGTACACAGACAAATCAGGTACTGTCTATACAGGACAACCCCCCCCCCCCCGAGCTGAGAAATTACTGCTGGCTTTCACAGAGAGTAAAGAGGGCAGACCCGTCTCCAAACAAACCTCTGCCTGGTTATATTAAGGCTTGCTCCACCAGGCACAAGGCAATTGCCACTGCTTTCTCAAAGAAGTCCCCACTTAGGTCAACCTAGAGGCAGCCACATGGGACTCTGGGCACATATTTACAAAAATACTAAAATCTGGCCAGTATCTTCTAGGCTAGAGTATGTTTGACTACTGCCATCCTGCAAAGCCTTATTGCTTAGGCTCATACAGATAACCTACCACCCAACTTTTGGATTTGGGAATCCTCCCAAGAATCAGTACTTCAGCACTGACTATGAAGAACATAATACAATTGTGTCCCACTTACCATAGTTGTAGCTGTTATAATAGATCAGTGTTGCAGTACATACTCCCATCCTCCAACTTCTCTAGATGCTGAGCATTTTTCCACCCTTGCAGGGTGCAAGGGTAGAGGAGTTCACTGCAGATAGTTCTCTTATCTTCATCTCCCTCAGTCTACCTCCTTTGAACTTTGATCGTCCTCTTTCTTATGCAAGTCAGACAACTGAGGAGGTTGTGCTTTCTTAGGCATCAGACTTCTTGTTACCTGAAGATAGCACTGATTGATGCCCTACTTATACCTTGACAATTACAGAGCATAAGTGCATGAACCAAGCATCCAGTGATTCAAAAGAAACAAATCTTGTCTTCAGATCAAATATTCAATTTTATTCAAGGAACTTGGACTGATGAGTGCTGTTGATTTAAAAAAACTGTACACTTAGATGTCTTTAAATACATTTTTCTGTGCATATTTTAATTGCATCATTTTTCGGATAATACAGTAACTCAGAATGATTACAAACGGTCTTAATCTGCTAGGTGTAAAAATGAAACTCCATGCTGTAATAGGCCAGAGCAGTGAGCCAATGGTTAGTCAAAAAGCAGGTGCTATGTGATTGGTTGAGTTCAATAAAATGGTGGGAGCTTGCTGTTGGTCTCAATCTTCTAGGTTCCAAGTTGGCTTGGAATGGCAGTCCCTCCCTGGATCCAGAGACACTGATATTGGAGCTGAGCCCTTCTGCTGCTGAGAAACAGCCTTCACCTTAGACTGTACAGGATATACAGCTGATAAGAATTCAAGACAAATCACCAAGGTCTTTTGCTAATAGGCATTCATCAGAAAGGGATCTTATCTTCATTGCCATGCCTCTTCCAATTCTTTGCACCAGTTTATCAGGTGTGTCAGAAGTACAAGAGATGCAGAATGGGAACGCATAATAAGAGCCTCTTTAAAAAAAAAAAAAAGCAGATTGAAATGGGTGTCATTAACATCCCCCCTGTATATCTAGGATAGTTCGGGTTGGCCCAACTTTTCCCCTTATTTACTGTCTGCTTAGTCCATATTTCACCACTGGTGGTTTCAGAATCAGATGGGATCTTGTCCTACACACCCATCATCTCAGGATGAGGGGGTGTTATTTGAGGCCTGTTATGCATCCTCTACCTTCTGGGTGTTTTACTTCTGCCGAGTGATAGATCTGGCTGCCAGGAAGGCATGGCAGGAACCTGAATCTCTGAAGGCTGTTTCAAGAATACCTGACAGGATTCCTCTATCCCCTGTGAATAGGCAGCATTGGTGTAAGGGGCCCCTAATGGACTTCTTGATCATAGCAACAGCTTCCAAGTGAGAGTTTCCAACAATACAGCTGTTATCCATCCACCCAGCATGGACTCTAGTACAGTGTAGAAGTGTGCATTATGCCTCAGGCACCTTTGCCCTGAGAGCATTGAATTATGTTACACACACAAACCACTTTCAAAGTGATTTAGTAGAACAAGTTTTAGACTCTTTGCGAAGACCACCCATGCCAGAGTCTAGGAATCGGAGACTTAAAATAGAGACAGAGTTGGACATCACCATCCTCTTCATACAACTTCTGCATAATGCTGCTGATAGAGGGGCTAGGCAGCAGGCACCGTTGTTATGATGAGACACCTTGCTTGGCTCTGTCTCTGTGAATTTATGGGTAAATATGAAGCATCCTTCGCAAATGCCCTGTATGGTGGTACATCTGTTTGTTCCTGCTCTGCAAGAGAAACTGCTGAGGTGCAAGCAGGAAGGCAAGACTGTCATAGGAGTAAAATTTGTGACTCTGCAAAGATCCTGTAATGGGAATCAGAAGGGGTTCAAATCACTGTGGTTCTGGAAGCCCAAGTATCAGTTGTTTGACTCCACCTCAGACAAGGGTGGTCATAGCAGAGGTATCCCCTTCAACAGATATTGACCCAGACGTCACAGAGGTCTGTAGAATCATGGATTCCAGTGTCCCAACTTTTCAGGCAAACAATACCAATGTCCTTGCAAGCCTGTCTGAGTGCTCCCCTCTGAAGGTAGATGGGGGACCATTAATCTCTCCACTCGCATGTGTGAGTGGCCATCACACAGGATTCTTTGGTGAGAAAGGGACTCTCCAGAGGCTACAGAATACTATTTTCCGATGCACCTCCCCTCCAGAGCTATTTCCAGTCTTTCCACTTCATCAACAAAAAGTGGCCAGAAGAAAAATACTTTCTGTCTTAGGAAAAAGAGCCATCCAAGAGGTCCCACCAGACCAGAAAGGATCTAAAAGTCCATTCAAGATTCTTTTTAGTTGCAAAGAACAACAAGGACCTTGGGCCCCTTCCAGATCTTGGTGGCCTAAATATTCATGTAAAAAAGACGCCTTTCAGAGTGGTCACAGTATAATCAGTTTTGCCCTACCTAAAAGCAAACTATTTAATGTGATCAGCAGATCTCCAGGATGCCTGCTGGCAGATAGCAGAAACATCCAGGAGATTTTTACACTTTTGGCTATCAACCATTTCTTATCAGTTGAGAGCACTGCCCTTTGGCCTCACTACAGCCCCATATTGTTAAACAAGTACACGGCAGTAGTTGCAGCCCACCTGGGACCCAGAGGATTCCATATGTTACCATCTTTGGATGACTGGCTCCTCACTGCTACAATCACAGAGTCTCTTACTGAAGCTAAAGAGTACTTGTTACAGCTTTGATTGTCCTTTGGTATCTCTGTAACCTATTAAAAGTCAAGTCTTCTTCCAGTAAAGTCCATACTATTTATCTAACGCCATCTGGGCATGACAAATTAAACAGCCTTCCTTCAGACAGGTTCTATTCACTCAGTTTCAGACCAGCATCTTCTGAACCAGCTGTCTCCATCAGCACACTTAGTACTCTAGGTAGTGGGGGCCATCTTTACTAAGATCTGTTTGCTTCACAAACCAGTATCAAAGTCATCAATCACTTTGCCCTGATCCTTCCAGAGGGAGAAGTCCCAAGAGATACTTTAGTCAGACAGTGGCCCACTGAACTTCCCTATGCCTTTCCCCTCTTCCTGTAATATCCAGATTCTTACAGAAAATGACAGCATACAAAGCCATGGTAATTCTCATTGCTTCTTGTTAGCCATGGCAAATTTGGTTACCCTTGCCAGGCCTCATTTGCCAAAGCACCCATGGCTTCTAAATCCCCATCTGAATCTTCTGTTACACCCATCTAGTCAGCCACACCCAGATTTACTCAGCCTGAAAATAGCCACTTGGTAAAATCCCCCATTTTCCCAGAGTGTAATTTGTATACCCTTGACCTATGAGCCCACTCTTATAATTTACAAAAGTAAATGGAAACTATTTTCTACATGGGCAACCAGTCAGGGCATTGAACCCTGTTCTGTTTCCATTCCTGAAGTACTTCAGTTTCTTTTAGACTTGAATGATAAAGGCTTGAGTTACTCTACAACAAAAATGCAACTAGCGTATGTAGCCAATTTCCATGATGGTATTGACTCTCATTCCTTTGTTTCTCATTAGTAGCATAAAACCTTTTTGAAAGCTTCCACCAGTAAAGGACACTGTTCCACTTTTTTGTCTGAAGTCTTGACAAAAAAAAAAAACCTTTTGCCCAGTTTCTTCAACACAGCTCACATTCCTGTACTGGAAGTCTCAGTTTTTGGTGGCATTTACGTCTTCTAGAAGAGTTTCAGAATTAGTCTTTATCTTGCAGTCTTGCCAGCCAGAGTGAAGGCTTATTCTGCAAGGTCTCTTGATACTTCTGCAGTATTTTTCAAGATCTCAGCTGTAGATTAAATTTGTATTGCAGCAACTTGGTCTGCATTGCACACTTCTGCCAGTCACTGTGTATTAAATGTATTGCCCAGATCCAGGTTTCCTTTGGAGCTACAGTCTTTAAGGGTATCTTGTTTTGCCATACAAGGTTACAGGTAGCTTGAAATTCTGACCTGTCACTCTGATTAGAAGGATCAGATGAATAAGATACAGAAGTTTTGTACTTGCCATAAAGCTGATGTTCATCGTGCATACAGCTGCAGTCATAACATGGGTTCTCCTGCCGTCAGGCGGGTCCTCGGTCGGCCGATTTCCAAAGTCTAGGTCCGGCGTCAGTTGTCGTCGCTTCTTCCCTGACGTCAGTGCGACAGGGGTATAAAGGAACCAGCCGACGCCATTTTCTTCAGTCTTTCTTGCTGCGCGGTGCCCGAAGCAGAAGCAGTTCGCAAGTGCCGGTCGGCCAGCTCCTGAGATTACGAAATTTGGAAACCGAAGTCTTCTTAAAAGCTAAGTACCCCGTTGGGGAAACTTTTCTTGCCTTAGACCGATGTCAGACAAAGTTAATAATTGTATTTCTTGTGGGAAGCAAATACCGCATAAGGATTTCCATTCCCTCTGTATACCTTGTTTAGGCCCAGACCACGACGTCTCGGTCTGTCGCTTTTGTGCTACATTCAACAAACGCACTATTAAGCGTCGGGCGGAGTTCGCCCAGCATTATTTTGGGAAAGCATTTAACTATACTATGTCGTCGGATACTCCGACTCCGGTTTTGTCTAAAAAACGCAAAGACAATGACCGACACACGAGGTCCGCGGCCTCTACCGACACCACGCCAAAGTCGACTACACGTGGTCCGGTTCTCAGTGAGGCGCCTACGCAGCCCCTGATTACCGACGACACTTCTTTGACTGTGTCTCCTGTACCCGAGGTCGCAGGTTCCTCGGCCCACACCCCGACTACAGATACCGAAGCCACGCTTGGCATTGAAACTCGGAATGTGGACAGGTCCACCTCCACTCAAGGTGTCTTCAGACCTTCCTCTTCTTTCACCATCAAGGCTTTCACAAAGTCTAAAGCAACCATGCACTCTAAGAGACCAGCTACACAGGGCCCATCTCCAGGCCCCATGCCTAAGAAACAGATGCTTAAAATGGCTGAGGATTTAATTACTCTAATCAGAGGTTCTCAGCCCCCACCGGACAAAAGGCCCAGAGTGGAGGAAGATTCCCCCTCCTCTGATCAGGGCTCCATTATTTCAGAGCACTCTGATGATGAGGAACATTCTTACTCCCCTTTTGAAGACTCTGATGCGGAGGAGTCCATCCCTTCTGTATCCCCCCCTGAGGATTACTCATTTGGGGAAAATCTGCATACCTTAAGGGAACACTTCCACTGGGAAGGCCAGGATTATTCAGATTCCAAGAAAAGGCTCAGGGAATTTCTCTTGTTACCTCAGCATAGGCCTCGAGCTATACCTCCTGTCTTGGACATCCTAGATGATGTTTACTCGGAGGCCTGCCTTAACCCGGACTGTCTACCTCCAGCTCCAGTTAAGCCTGACAGGTACTACAGGGTTCCTGACTCACACCAATTTCTTTACAAAAGCCATGCTGCTGACCCAGAAACCATCTCACAGGGCCCCAAGGGAGTTAAGGCCTCCATTGCCAAAAATCCATTGCCTTCCAAGAGAGATTCCAGATCCTTAGAAAGGTGGGGAAAAAAGGTATATACCTCGGCTACCTTATCCATGAGGGCCTTAAACTGTCAGTTTCATATGCTAAAATACCAACAGTTTTTGTTATCACAATTGAAGAGTAAAATGTCACAACCTGAACAACCAGACTTGAAGGAGTTGCAGGATTTGATGCATAGTGCAGAACAAGTGGGTAATCATACCTTACAATGTGGTTTTGATGCTCTAGAGGCCTCATGTAGAGCTGCTGTTACAGGATCAGTCATACGTAGGCATGCCTGGCTCAAGGAACAAGCCTTGCCTGATCATGTCAAAGCTAAATTACTACCTCTTCAAAAGGATGTACTATTTGGTGCTAATCCTGAGGAGGTATTAAGGAAAATGGAGGAAAAGGCTAAATCAATGCAAACTGTGAAAGAATTTCTACAGGTTCAACCCCCACGTTTTAGCAGAAATTGGCCTTCCAAAAACTGGTCCTTTCCTGCCACAGACAGACCCCAAAGAGGCAGATACAGGCACCCGAGGGGCAGAGGACAATCCCAAGGATCGTATAGAGGCAGACAATGGCAAGCTCCTACACAAAGAAGTGGTGAGGACAACTCGCAATCTTTCAGAAAGCAAACCCAATGACTTTCCCCTTTGCATGCCAACCAGGTCTCAAATGGCAGCCCACTTAGGAGGAAAGCTGGCATTATTTTCAAAAAATTGGCATGTTGTCACAAAGGACAAATGGATCCTGAACATTATAAACAGAGGCTACAAATTCCATTTTCACACCCTTCCAAAAATGAGAGGCATGCCAAACCTGCCACACAATCAAAGGGCAGAGGCACAAAGGCAAATTACAGATCTCATAAACATGAAAGCTATTCAAGAGGTACCTACGCACGAACAAGGTCAAGGTTTTTATTCCAGGCTATTTCTGGTGCCAAGGAAGGGAAAAGATTGGAGACCTATTTTGGATCTATCCATCCTAAACACATTTCTACTCGTACCAAAATTCAAGATGCTCACTCTACAGCAACTTCTTTCCATGCTGGGCAAGGAGTCTTGGCTGGTAACATTGGACCTCAAGGAGGCATACCTGCATGTCCCAATCAGACAAAATTGCAGAAGGTACCTCAGATTTCTTGCAGGTTCAACCCATTATCAATTCTCTGCATTGCCCTTTGGCTTATCTACTGCACCCAGAGTATTTACGAAATGCCTGGCATCAGTAATTGCCTACTGCAGACTTCAAGGGATACAAATATACCCCTATTTGGACGACTGCCTGATCCAAGCGGACAGCAAGCACATTCTTCTGAAACATCTGGCTTATGTAATAATGTTATTGAAATCTCTGGGATACACAGTCAACAAAAAGAAATCAAGGCTAATACCCTCTCGGAAGATAATTTTCCTGGGTGCCAACTTGGACACAAACACCCAGATGGCATACCTCACGCCAGAGAAGCAGGGGCAACTAATTCAATACTTCAGAACACTAGCAAATTGCACCAGGCTGACTGCAAGGAAAATCCTGCAGGCTCTGGGATTCATGGCATCTTGCATCTTACTAATCCCATGTGCAAAGCTGCATATGAGGAAACTACAATGGTACCTGAAAAACATATGGTCTCAACACAGCCACAGTTTGGAAACAATAATACCACTAATTCCATGTCTGCAAAAGGAATTTCTGTGGTGGGCTCAAGCATGTCAAACAAACACAGGTCTTCCATTCAGCAAGCCTCAAGCAAATCAAGTCATCACAACAGACCTCGGACTACACCTGGGGGGCGCTGACAGATCGGTGCATTCAGGGCAAATGGTCCCAAAAAGAAAAGCACCTTCACATCAATCAAAAAGAAATGCTAGCAGTAATAAATGCTATTATAGCTTTCAAGGACCTTCTACAACCAGGTCAACTATTGATAAGAACGGACAACACCACAGTTATGTGGTACATAAACAAACAGGGAGGAACACATTCTTACCCCCTATGCAGACTGGCCATGTCACTTTGGAACATGGCCATGGACTTACAAATGGAACTTACAAGCACAGTACTTGCCAGGCAAGGAAAACACGCTGGCAGACAACCTAAGCAGGAATATGACAGATCCACTCGAATGGAAATTACATCCAAAAGTTTTTACAGAAATAATCCAAGAATGGGGAAGGCCAGACATAGATCTCTTTGCCTCTCACAAGAATCATCAATTGACAAAATTCTGCTCAAGGATCTTCCATCCAAAGGCCTGGAGAGTGGACGCTCTTTCTTTCAGTTGGACATCAATGACAGTTTATGCCTTCCCTCCTCTTCCTCTGCTGCCCAAAGTTCTATTAAAGACCAAAGCAGACAGACCAAAGATGATTCTCATTGCTCCGGACTGGCCAAGGCAACACTGGTACCCACTCCTGAGGAGCCTGACGCATTCCCCACCATGGACCCTGCCTCTATTGCCTCTTCTTCTGACTCAGCACAGTTTCAAAACTCTTCCCAGCCAGCTAAAAACACTCAATCTAGCCGCATGGAAGATTCCTTAGCATCACAACAGGCCCTACTCTCCAAGGAGGTGCAGGATGTCATTTTGGAGGCCAGAAGGCCATCAACTAGAAAAGCTTACTCCGCAAAATGGAAACGTTTTTGTGTCTGGAATGAGAAAAAGGGCCAGGATCCTGGAAAACTGAATTTACCTCAAATACTGCAATATTTGGCTGAACTGCTAAGCAGTGGACTTTCTTTCTCCTCCATCAAAATACATGCCTCAGCTATTTCTGCAGAATACAACACTGATCCACCTTTATTCTCTCACCCTCTCTTAAGACAGTTCCTCCGAGGGGCTAAGAATTTAAGGCCTCCAAGGAAACAACCAATTCCTGCTTGGGATCTTAATTTCATTCTGGAAAAATTGACCTTGCCTCCCTTTGAGCCAGCTGCCTCATCAGATTTGCAATATTTGTCCTGGAAAACAGCTTTCCTTCTGGCTATTACCTCAGCTCGTAGAGTTTCAGAACTACAGGCTCTCATGGCTGTCCAGCCTTTTATCATCTTCCATCAGGACAGAGTTTCCTTACGAACCAACCCGTCCTTTATGCCTAAAGTGGTATCCAGGGTAGCTTTAAATCAGGCCATACATTTACCTACTTTTTATCCTAATCCTCAAAACAAAGGGGAGAGATTACTACATTCCTTGGACATCCACAGACAACTGTGTTATTATTTGGACAGAACAAAGCCTTTCAGAAAATCAGAACAGCTCTTTGTGGCCTATGCGGTAGGAGCTCAAGGGAAGCCAATTTCCAAATAGACAATCTCAAAATGGATAGCCCACTGCATACGCTTTTGCTATTCCTTTCATGGCAAAACTGTTCCTACAGGCATTAGAATTCCACCAGGGCCACAGCCACCTCTGCAGCTTTCCTCAGAGGAGTTCCTACCAAGGATATTTTGGAAGCAGCCACTTGGAGTTCTGTGCATAACTTCTCCAAGCACTACAACTTACCATTATACTCCGAATCTAGAGCAAGCTTTGCCACTGCAGTCTTGCAGGGCATTTTGGCTCCTCCTAGTTCCACCTAGTGCCTACTACCCATTTCTTAGCTTTGGGATTCTACCCATCTGTTATGACTGCAGCTGTATGCACGATGAACATAGTACAGTTTTGTACCTACCATAAATGTAGATGTTCGAGTGCTAATACAGCTGCAGTCCAGGTTTCCCTCCCTCCTTCCCCTCCTGGGACAGGCCTATAGGCTAACACATCCTCATACAACCTGATTGGGGTTTTCATTTATGATGTATTTGCTTGCAACTACTGTATTTTGATTATATTGCACTGCATTATCACACAAATTTATGTATTGGCTTCCTTCTGGGGGCACCTGACATCTGGGGCAAGAAAAATTGAAGAAAATGGCGTCGGCTGGTTCCTTTATACCCCTGTCGCAGTGACGTCAGGGAAGAAGCGACGACAACCGACGCCGGACCTAGACTTTGGAATTCGGCCGACTGAGGACCCGCCTGACGGCAGGAGAACCCAACTGTTATGACTGCAGCTGTATTAGCACTCGAACATCTACATTTATGGTAGGTACAAAACTGTACTTTTCCTTCCTTCCTTGGTTGATCCAATAGACGTTCCTCTCTCGTTCCCCTTACCCCCCCCAGCCAGGTTGCCATTTTTCTGGGAACCTTGCAGACCATTGTAAAGCACATCTGCTCTTTCTCTTCTCTCTCTTTCTGATTCATTGTCTTGTAATATCAGTCTGCAAGCTCAATCTGAGGAGAGTTATTACCCGAGGGACTATGGAAAGGAAAATCTTAAAGGAGCTTGAGGCTTGGAGCACTAACAAGGCAGAGTCAGATCAGACAAAAGCGGCTCAATACCCATAAATTGTATTGGATGGACTAGGATGAAAGAATCCAGCGTTATGGTAAGAACAGAATTTCTGTTTAAGCTGGCCCTTTGGATGCAGGATGCTCTGTTTCTGGGAAATTTCCTTATCTGCAGCTGTGGATTTTGTGCTTCTAGGTAGGCATTTCCCTGTATTTTGTCTTCTAGTTGTCTCTGTTGGTGTTATTGCTTGTGATGTTCTTCATTCCACATTGCTGCAGTCCTAACTATTGGGTAGTCCGCTGTCCAGTCGGCCCGAATACCAAAGTATATGGCTGACGTCGGTCAGGGCGCATTAGACTGACGTCAGTACGTCAGGGTACTAATGCGCATGACCGACGTCATATCCTCAGTCTTTTTTGCCGCATGGTCCGATGCAGAAGCAATTTTGCGAGTGCAGGTTGGCGTTCTGAAAGTTTCTGAAGTCAGAGTTTCAGACCGAATCAAAGTTGGCTAAGTACCCCGTTGGGGAATATTTTGGTTTTTTCTTGCCTCAGTATTTAACTGGATGTCAGAAAAAGTGAATAACTGTATTTCTTGTGGGAAACAGATACCTCATAGGGATTATCATACTTTGTGTATACCTTGTTTAGGGCCTGAGCACGACGTTGTTGGATGCCGCTCTTGTGCTAGATTTAACAAACGCACTATTAAGAGAAGGTTAGACTGTGCCAGGTTAGTTTTTGGGAAGCGTTGTAATTATAAAATGCCGTCGGATGCTCCGCGCCGCTTCGCCAAAAGCGCAAGGACAAAGCAGCAAAGCCTAGAGTGGAAGAACCGACAGTCCCAGACGTCGGTTCTTTAGAAGGCTCAGTGGAGCCGGAGGTTCTGCCAGGGGTTTCTTTGGAGTCTCAGGGAGAGACTTTACTGTTACAGGATGTATCCTCTCAGGAAGTAGGCCAGGCTGAGGGGCTTCTCAGGTGGCTGTTCTTCCCTCTCTTCCTAAGGTGGTTAGAGCCTCCCTTCTGTTTCCAAGGGTTCTTTGAGAGGCAGGCCAAGTTTAGCTTCAGTCGGGGTTTCTCCTAGTGCTTCAGGGTCCTTGCCTAAGAAACATATGCTTAAAATGGCAGAGGATTTGATTACTATGATTAGAGGTTCTATGCCCCTCCTGATAAGAGGCCTAGGGTGGAACCTGAGTTTGAGAGTTTTGAGCAATGTTCGCAGGCTTCTGAGTCTTCGGCTGAAGACTTGCAGGAGTTTCCTCCTTATTCTGATTCTGATGTGGATGATTCTACTCCTTCAGCTTCTCCTCCTGAGGATTTTTCATTTTCAGAGACTCTGCATTCCATGAGGGAGCATTTTAAATGGGAAGGTCAAGATTTCTCTGATTCCAGGAAGAGGCTTAGGGAATTCTTGTTTTTACCCCAGCATAGGCCTTTAGCTATACCTCCTGTTCTGAATGTGGTGGAAGATGTTTTTGCAGAGGCTTCCCTGAATCCTGATTCTTTGCCTCCTGCCCCAGTTAAACCGGATAGGTACTATAGGGTGCCTGAAGCTCATAAGTATCTTTTTAAGAGTCCTAGGGCAGACCCAGAAACTGTCTCTCAGGGGCCTAAAGGTGTGAAGGCCTCTGTTGTTAAAAATCCTGTTCCTCCTGATAAAGAGGCAAGGGCTTTGGATAGATGGGGAAAGAAAGTGTATACTTCTTCCACTTTAGCCATGAGGGCGTTGAATTGTCAGTTTCACATGTTAAAATATCAGAATTATCTCCTTTCACAATTGAAATCTAAGGTGGATGCTCTGGCAGAAGGTATTGAGTGTAAAGAGTTGCAGGATTTAGTTCATGTGTCTGAACAGGTGGGTAAACATTCCTTGCAGTGTGGTTTTGATGCTGTGCAGGCCTCCTCAAGGGTGGCTGCCACTGGTTCTGTTCTTCGTAGGCACGCCTGGTTGAGAGATCAGAATTTAGCTGAGCATGTTAAAACAAGGATTTTGGATGCTCCTTTACAGTCTGATGTGTTGTTTGGTTCGCCTGTGGAAGCAGTTTTAAAGAAAATGGAGGACAAGGCTAAGTCTATGCAAACTGTTAAGGATTTTTGCAGGTGCAGCCTCCAAGTTTAGTAGAAATTGGCCTACTAAGGGATGGACTTATCCTGCTTATGATTCCCAGTCTAGGGGTAGGTCTAGACGTGGTAGGGGCAGAGCTCAAGGTTCTTTTAGGCCTAGGACAGGAGTTCCCCTGCTCAGACTTCTGGTGAGGGCAGGGGTCAGTCCTTCGTAAGCAGACCCAATGACCTGCCTTTTCAGCTGCCAGTACATTCTCGCCTGGCAGCACCTTTGGGAGGAAGGCTGTCTCTTTTCAAAGAAAATTGGGATTTAATTACCCAAGACAGATGGGTTCTGGATATCATTCACCACGGTTACAGGTTTTATTTCCATACCTTGCCTCCTTTCAAAGGCATGCCAGACATTCCTCCTCTACAAAGAACAGAGGCTCATAAGCAAATTTCTCTGTTGCTCCAAATAGGGGCCATTCAGCCAGTTCCTGTGCCAGAAAGGGGCCTAGGATTTTATTCTCGCCTGTTCCTAGTACCAAGAAGGGGAACACGTGGAGACCAATTTTGGATTTATCTATCCTCAACACTTATCTGGACATTCCCAAGTTCAAAATGTTGACGTTACAACAGCTTTTACCTCTGCTGGGCAAAGATCACTGGATGGTAACTTTAGATCTCAAGGAAGCTTACCTTCATGTGCCTATAAGACTAAGTTGCAGGAAGTATCTGCGTTTTCGAGCTGGAAATTCTCATTATCAGTTCTCTGCATTGCCCTTTGGCTTATCTACTGCCCTGAGAGTATTCACAAAGGTTCTGGCTCCAGTGATAGCTTACTTCAGGCTAAAAGGAATTCAAATCTATCCTTACTTGGACGACTGCCTGATTCTGGCTCAAGAAAAGGAAGACCTTCTACAGCATTTGGAATATGTCATAGCAGTGCTAAGATGCCTAGGGTATTCTGTGAACGAAATAAAGTCCAGTCTAGTACCCTCTCAAGACGTGCTTTCTGGGTGTGAGACTGAATACAGCAGCCCAGATGGCCTTTTAACCCCGGACAAACAAAAGAATCTTTCCAGTTACTTCCATCAATTATCTCTTCAGTCCGGGCTGACTGCAAGGACAGTCCTTCAAGCCTTAGGGTTCATGGCATCTTGTATTCTGGTGCTTCCCAATGCCAAACTGCATATGAGGAAGCTGCAATGGTATCTCAAAATGTATGGACACAGCACTGCCAGGATTTGGACACTGTCATTCAAATAATACCTTGCATTCAAAAGGAATTTTTGTGGTGGGCTCAGGAATGTCACCTAAACAAGGGACTCTCTGTGACCCGCCAGAGGCAAGTCAGATTCTAACGACAGATGCCTCAGACATTGCTTAGGGAGCTCATCTAAATGGAAAGTGGATACAAGACAAGTGGCCTGCCAGACTACAGCATCTACATATCAACATGAAAGAGATGTTAGCAGTCCAGTTTGCATTAATGGCTTTCAAGGAGTTACTTCTTCCAGGGCAGGTGTTGATTCTAACAGACAACACAACTGTCATGTGGTACATCAACAAACAAGGGGAACACATTCTTACCCATTGTGCAGGCAAGCAATGATTTTATGGGAGACTGCGCTCAGCTTGCAACTAACTCTTCAGGCAAGGTTTCTGCCGGGAGCACAGAACTCCTTAGCAGATGTGTTAAGCAGACAAATCATGGATCCCCACGAGTGGAAACTGGATCTTCATGTATTTCAAAAATTGACAGTGTCATGGGGAACTCCAGACATAGATCTGTTCGCTTCTCCACTAAACCACCAGCTGCCAAAGTTTTGCACAAAGAGGTTTCATCACACAGCTTGGAAAGTGGATGCTCTTTCTTTCAGTTGGAAAAATCTTCATGTGTATGCTTTTCCACCTCTGCCTCTTCTCCCAAAGGTGCTTCTAAAGGTCAGACAAGACAAGCCAAGGATGATTTTAATAGCTCCAGATTGGCCTCGGCAGCACTGGTACCCATTACTGAGGAGTCTGGTAAGGAAGCCTCCATGGCCTTTACCCTTGATTCCACACCTGTTGTCTCAGAGGGACGGTCACCTGCTCAATGTCAAGCTTCACTCTCTTCATCTAACAGCCTGGCATATTCTGTTTTGAAAGACAGCAGGTCTCAACTTCCTCAACAAGTTTTAAATGTGATTATGGAAGCCAGAAGACCTAGTACAAGGAAAGTGTACGAGAAAAATGGAAGAGATTTTTATTTTGGAGTGCAGCAAAAATTTGGAGATTTCTGAGCCTAATTTGAGTGTGGCTCTTCAATATCTTACTGAGCTATTGGACAAAGGTTTGTCTTTCTCTTCCATTAAGATTCATGCTGCAGCAATTTCAGCTCACTATGATTGTGACCCACCATTGTTTTCGCATCCTTTGTTCAAGCAATTTCTTAGAGGGGCAAAGAATATAAGACCCCACGTAGAGCTCCTACTCCTGCTTGGGATCTCAATTTTGTGTTGGAGAAACTTACTCTACAACCTTTTGAGCCTGCGGCTACTGCTGAATTGAAATACTTGTCATGGAAGACTGCTTTTTTGTTGGCCATTACTTCTGCAAGAAGGGTTTCTGAGTTGCAGGCCCTTATGGCGGTAGAGCCTTTTTTGATTTTTCATAAGGATAGGGTATCTTTACGCACTAATCCTTCCTTTATGCCTAAGGTGGTTTCTAGTGTGGCTTTAAACCAAACTATTCATTTGCCTACTTTTTATGCAGATCCCCAAAATAAAGGGGAAAAGATTTTGCACACTTTAGATGTACACAGGCAATTGCGTTATTATTTGAGCAGGACTAAGGATTTTAGGCAGTCTCAGCAGTTGTTTGTTTCTTTTGCTTTGAGTTCGCAGGGCAAGCCTGTGTCAAAACAAACTATTTCTAGGTGGATTGGGTTTTGCATTGCATTTTGTTATTCCCATCATGGCAAGGAGATTCCAGCTGGGATTAGGCCTCATTCCACTAGGGCTACTGCCACTTCAACAGCATTTCTAAGGGGGGTGGCAACTAAGGATATTTTGGAGGCAGCTACTTGGAGTTCAGTGCATACTTTCTCTAAGCATTATCACCTTCCTCTCTACTCTAAGTCTAGGGCTGGTTTTGCCACAGCTATTTTGCAAGGCATGTTGTCAGTTCCTGCTTCCTTATGATTTGCCAGCCTCCCTTACCTCTGCTTTGGGATTCAACCCAATAGTTAGGACTGCAGCAATGTGGAATGAAGAACATAGTACAGTTTTGTACCTACCATAAATGTAGATGTTCGAGGATCCACATTGCTGCAGTCCAATTTACCCTCCCTCCTCCCCCTCTGTGTTTAGGGGTGGTTGTGTAGGTGAGGTTATATTCTGGTAATTTTGTATATATTGTACATATTTTTGGTGCAGGTATGTTTGGAGTTTTTGGTTTTGGGCCTTATCTTTTCAGGGTCTTCTGACATCTGGGGCAAGAAAAGACTGAGGATATGACGTCGGTCATGCGCATTAGTACCCTGACGTACTGACGTCAGTCTAATGCGCCCTGACCGACGTCAGCCATATACTTTGGTATTCGGGCCGACTGGACAGCGGACTACCCAATAGTTAGGACTGCAGCAATGTGGATCCTCGAACATCTACATTTATGGTAGGTACAAAACTGTACTTTTCACCTCAGTCATAGGACCGTCAAAGGTAGTCATCAGTGCTAAAAGCAACAGATGCATTCTTATTGTAACAATTAGTCTACAAAAAAAGATTCTTCTTGATGGGTCTAATATTCCTTTCTTCATCACTTTTGGGATGGATAATTATGCAAGCTGCTTTGTTGCTGTTTGAATTCCCCATTAGGCAAGCAGCATACAATTTTAGCATTCAGGGTTCCAGGTCTTCATTGTTACTTTATTTTGTATGTGGGTGCTGACTAGTGGCAAGGACATAAATTAACAAGTGCTGGGGATAAGCGTGCTTATGTAATGAAGAAGTGATATTGTACCATGCTTCATCACAGATGCATATGCATCCCCAAACATTGCAAACTCTGGAAAAGATGTACTGAATACTGATTGAGATGACAATTCCACCCAAACGAGCCATCAAGTAGATTTCTTATCACAGATCAGCCGATATGCTCCAAACATTTTCTGTTACCTCGGGACAGCTATTGCAAGAGAGTGAACTCCTCTCCCAACCAGCATTTAGTGCACTCAGCTGTTGTCTAACCTTCTCTCAGCTCTGCCTAGTGTGCCTGACACTAGAAAAGCTTTCCTTCCTGCATATGTCTTGTCTCAAGTAAGAGAAGATGGTTGGCACCTTCTCTGTAGCCTGTAGGGTGGACTTTCTTCTTGCATGATTTTCATCCATTTTCTAAATCACTTTGTGGTAACACACTGCAGTAAATTTTGAGTTGTGTTGAAGTGCATTGGCTAGAGTGGCAGCTCAAGCTTGTGCTTGCACAAGATGGCTTGACTAATGCTGGCTCAGAAACTCCATCTTTGATGCTCACTGTAAAGAGGAAGTTGACTTTGGGCATCCCTGTCTAGACTTGGCAAACCTGTTGAAGAGGAATTAGACTGAGATTGCTACAGAGAATTTTTCTGACTCCCTTGCTCATCCTGTCTGAGGTCCAGCCATCCCCAAAGAGGAAAGAAACTTCTTCACAGACTGAAGAAAACATTAGTGTGTTTCATGGTCTTACCCTTTCTTGTGCTGGCTAAGTCATTGAGGATGATGACTTTGCAAGCTGAGCAGCAGTCCTGGACTACTTATGGGAAGTCGCCAAGTTCACCCCAACATGGAGAGTTGTCACCAGAGAATTTCTGTGCATGTTCATAGTTAGCAACATCTTTAAGTGTTTATGCTGTGCAGTATAAAGAACATTTGTAAAACACCAAACCATCTTGTCAGATCTGTTGGGAGAAGATATGACTTTAATGATGAATGGTGCTGTCAGTGCTGTCCTTCAGTGTGAATGGGAGAAGTATTCTATGCACCTCTTTTCCTGGTTCATTGGGCAAAGACTGTTTGTATCCCATCTTGGACCTGTGTGACTTCAGACAGTTGCTTTGCTGTGTGTTGTGTCATTCTTGAACAAATTTTGACAAGTGAACTTTCTTCAGTGTCAAGAGCATTGATGAGTGTGTTGGCCACAGTGGACAAAACTTTTCAGGTGAAATGTGGCTGTATATTCTCCTGCTTGGATAACTGTTTTTAGTGACTCCACTGAAGCACTCCATTATAATGTCCCTGCAGTAGGTACTTCATGGCTACAGTGCTTAGTGGGGAAGGATTAATAGACATAAACTAGAAAGAGTCATTCACGATACCATCTGAAAGGATTGTCTTTATAGACATTGAGATCAACACACTCCTTTTCTAGTCATAAGTGCCCATGGGGAGGAGCCAGGAAGTCATAACTTCGATAGCCGAGATCAGGGCATAGCATAGTGTGCAGGCCTGGATCCTTCTCCAGCTTCTGGGCTTGACATCTGCTGTAATCTTCATGTTGCTGTTTGCACACCACAGGATGTTGATGTTGCAGTGGAATGTTGAGTACTAGTGAGGGAAGAGCTGCCAGTTGTAAAACGTCTTCCTTTGACATATCCATGTCACTGGGATGTGAAATTGTGAGCAATTCTCACAGTCCTCCCAGTGGACTTCCCTTTACTTTAACTAGCCCCTGCACAGGTCCAAGTGATAGATGCTTCACTGATGGGGCAAGAGACTGTCTTCACCTCTTCCATTTACATAGTCAGGAGGAATCAGGTCAACCACCTGGATGTACAGTCACTCTTTGTCGGCCTCAAAATGTGATGTGGAGGAGAATCTGCCTGTGGGTCCCCTCCTGCTACATTCTAAGAACCAGTCTGAGTGATATATGAACTGGTCAAGGGACATGGAGCCATATATCCAGTCTGTAGCGAGGCAG